>NW_004798755.1:16561-21092 GCF_000002075.1 Aplysia californica | reverse complement strand
TGGCTCTCCATTAGTTCTGTGATGTGATGCATGATTGACTTTTGTTGAATTCGTTTCTTTGGTTTCCATGTTTCTACTAATTTCCTGTTTGGATGGTAGGGGCACATTCTTTTTGTTCTTTCGTGTAGCTCCAAAACTGCTTTATCTCTGCGGATTCCCAGGGGTTCAACAGTTGCAAGGATTTCGCACGCGGCGGTAGGTGTGGATCTCATTCCACCATTTATAAAACGAAGGGCATTGTTTTGGACCTTGTCAAGGGTGTTGCAAGTAGTTGTACTGTCACTCACGCTCACGAGGTCTTGGATAGTCCGTGGCTCACGCCTCGGCCTGCCGTTGTTCTCTTCTTCAATGTCAAATGATACTCGATTACTTTTCCGGAAATAAACCAACGAACCGCAACTTCATAAACATGAAAGAATAGAAAAAATCCGCTTCGTTTGTGGGCATATGTCGGGGTGTCTGGAACGACGAATGATCGACTTAGATGGTAGGCTTCGGATCACAACACAGAGACTTGACCGACATATGCACGGCGATCATTTCCAGAACAGATTTACGTCCTGCATCGCTGAGGAACGTAACGTTCCTGGATAAATACCAATCTAAGCGAGAACTGACCAGCTCCGAGTGCTATATGAAGTTGAGCAATTTCAAGGAAGAATCTAGCGTCGGATTCCCCCAGGAGGTCCAACAACTTTTACAACTTAGGCAATGTAGCTTTTAAAAGCAAGTACGTCATTAAAAAAAATCTTGATACAGGTGACCAGAGAGTACTTAATGAGTCTCTGGTGACACTATGCCATTGAACGCATGTTTTGAGAAGCTTTAGTGCAAAAAATGTGTTCACTATAAAATGAATTTCTTGTAATAAGTTTTGTCACTAAAAAGTGCCATTGGCGAGCTGTTACGTGGGCTATAAGCGAATGCAAAATGTGTATGAGAAGCGGGAAGTGCTGTGAACAATCCCGTAATCTGCGTGACGGAGAGTTGTAGTTCTAGTGTTTTATATACATTTATGAAGAGAAGTTCATAAAACTAGCTTGTATTGACATGGAAACATATGATTAGGTTATCAAAAATTTATACACACAGCTGCACAAAGTATGGATGACGTTGGTTTACCCGTTAAAGAGATATTGAGGTTAGATTGCGCCATGAATGTTTGACCGGACTATAGAAATGGAACGGATTCTCTAGGGAAAATTGATTTGCAAGTACAATACTCAACTTCTATGCACATTTTCTTTATTCCGTGAGTATATATAATAATATACCCCCCCCCACACACGCACACACACACACACACACACACACACACACACACACACACACACACACACACACACACACACACACACACACACACATATATATATATATATATATATATATATATATATATATATAGAACTGTCATTTCTGTGTCTATAGCTCTGTAAAACATCTACTATGCTATGCTTAAGTCCACGCTCTTTAAAGCAACATAGTAGGATATTTAACAGTGTAACCTGACTTATAATCACTGTTTGGGATAACCCTAGCGATGACGACACTCGTAGCGAGTTTGACGGTACGTTAATATTAATAAGACGGCACATCTCAAATGTGCTCCTGCCGAATAGCGCCGAAACATAGCCCAAAGTAGGCAGTCTAAAAATAAACGCAATAGATTGTACACTATTTTATGCCAAAATTATGTGAGCCCAGGAGCAAGCCAGCGGAGTGCTCAAGTGAATTGTGATTGGTTCATTGTCTTGCCGCTATTTTAAGTGACTCTGTGACCGTGAACCTGAGGGAGGTGAACGTGGCATACTTAAGTCACCGTCCTATGAGTTGTGGATTTGAATGGTTTTGTAGTGGAGTGGTGAAACTTTAGTGTTCAGTTCTAATGCAGGATGAACGAAATTGATGTTTAACTAACAAACAAATTTATTTCTAGCTAACAAACAAATCTATATTTTCAAATCAAAGCGACAAGCAAAAAGAATGAAAATAAAAGCATGATAGGTCCTCCCTCACCAACCCAAAGATCCTAAAATTATACACCATCCCATTTACTATGCCCTTGATTATCTTTCGCCTAATATAGCTTAATTAATTGTGCACACCCACATTTTAGCCCCATGAGCCGCCACTGCCGCATAGCTGTAGTGTGTTTACGTTGGTGACGTCACAGCTGCGACCTCTAGTTTTATTATAAACTCTTTGTTCACGACACATATGAATCAGGCGCTCGTTAGTGTTGGGTCACATAAAGTTATTTCTATCATCTTAAAGTTGGTATATTTATATTGTTTTTTTGGTGAAAAAATACACCTCAATCTTGAGCAGAAGTCAAGAAACCAAGTTGTTCGCTATTTCGTGAAATATTGCATCAAATTATTTGAAATGCTCTCACCGTACTTGCACATGTACTTTTGAACTCAAACTGTTGACATTGAAGTTTCTTTGATTTTTGCCTGTTAGATTTCACATCAAAATGGCTGCCCCCTAGGAGGTCTGTCAGAGGCAAAGAGCTGTGATTTGATTTCTTGTTTTAGAAGGAGAATCTACTAGTGGCATCTAAAAGAGACTTTAAAATGCTTAGAAGGATCATACTCTAGATTCTGCACTTTATATAGATGGATTAGACGTTTGAGTAATGAACCGGAAGAAGAGGAAGAGCTGTCCATTCTTGTAAGACAAGTATCATCCCCGAAAAATCAGTTGGAAAAATCATGGCAACAGTGTTCTTAGACGTTCATAGTGTGTTTCTCACATATTCTTTTTACCACGAGGAACAACTGTCAATTCTGAAGCCTACATTGAAACACTTATACAACTGAAAGCGAAAATTCGACGAGTCAGACCGAATTAAACATGGAAAGAGATTTTTTTTGCACTATGACAATGCCCGCCTGCATACGCGTACCAGAACAACTGAGACAATAACTTCGTTTGGGTGAAAAACATAGCCCCACGCAGATGTTTCTTCTGAATTGGCTCCTTCAGACTTTCATTTTTCCGGTCCTAGAAAAGAATGATTGAAAGGTCAACACTATAGTAACGATGAAGAAATCAAGACTGCTGTACCACCAAGGCCAACCTGCTCAGTTTTACAAAGCTGGCATATGCGGACTTAGAAAAAGGCGGACTTTGGCTATTGAACAGAATGGAGACTATGTTGAGAAATAGAAATCTGATCCTCAGATGCTCCCCTTCCATTTGAGGTATGATAGTTGCCAGTGCCTTCTTTTTTATTTAATAAGTTATAAACGAACTTGCATTACTTTTGGACCACCCCTAGCATTTGCGATTGAAGAAGGTAGGGGTTATCTGCTGTCAGAGGTAAAACGAGCAAGAAAATAGCAGCCAAAATTCAGTGGCTTGCGATGCTTGTGAGTCCGTGGAAACTGAAAATTTACAATATGTGTGCCTTTGATGAACGTTTTTCCGTAAAATCCACACAAAAAGCGCTTTTGAACGGAGACGAATGTTGGTTAGTCTCCCCCCCCCAAAAAAAAAAAAAAAAATTTTTTTTTAAATTTAAAAAATCAAACAAACAACAACAACAACAACAACAACAACAACAACAAAACAACAACCAAAAACACCCAAAACAACAAAACAACAACACACCCATAACACGTCCGACCTAGCATCATCTTGCAATTTCACAAATCAGAACATGCAGTTTTATCATTTACGTTATTTAGAGTACTGTACAGTTTTGTCACTCCAGTTTAGAATACATGTATGCTGTTTATTATTTTGTATACTCTGAATTTTATATTGTTGATGATTCCATTAAGTTGAAAATGTGCTGACAATTAATTCCTTTTCATTTCAAGCCATTGCCTTGTTAATTGGAACTTCTGAAGAAAATGTTTAGTCTTAAATGAATTGTAGTCAAGCACTGCATGCAGTTCACATATCTGATCTGTGGTGGTTTTACACCTTTGACAGTATTCTTGTCTTCCTGAAGTTTGACTCAATGCACCTTGAGAGAAAATATTACCGATTGTTCAAAGATTTATATAACATCTAGAAGCAATAAATACATTTCATGGCAAAAAGGTTCTCTTTTTTAGTTTGTGTCATATCATGCTTAATAGTACATAATGTACTACAAGA
Source organism: Aplysia californica (assembly GCF_000002075.1). NCBI lineage: Eukaryota > Metazoa > Mollusca > Gastropoda > Aplysiida > Aplysiidae > Aplysia > Aplysia californica. The sequence continues at coordinate 16,979 of NW_004798755.1, read as the reverse complement.
GCTGATTTCGTTGATTGTTTTGTTTGATAGAATTTACGGCAATCCCTCGCAACACAATGAGGCAATCATTCTTACAGACATTGAATAAAACTATACATAGATTGGAAAAAGCAATTATAATCAAGCCCAAATCGCTTTAGGATCAATTGTATCCCCCCCCCCCCCACACACACACTGAACCCTCTCGGCTGAAATCATTCGGAAAATTTCAAAATTTACTTAGAAGAATACAGGATGTGGAACAGCATGCCTCGAGCTAACGGTGTTCAGTCACTGCATTCTGACAATATCGTAAATTGTTTGTTTTAGTTGTAGTAAGAGTTTCACTGTACTTACAACACATTTAGATGATATTAGTGCCAAGGATTAGAGGAATTACTACTATAGAGTAACATACGCGCAAAAGGGGGAAGGGGGG
>NW_004798755.1:12733-14085 GCF_000002075.1 Aplysia californica | reverse complement strand
CTTCTTCTTCTTCTTCTTCTTCTTCTTCTTCTTCTTCTTCTTCTTCTTCTTCTGTCTCTCCCCCCTCTCGCTTTCTCTCATTTCATGACAATTGTATCTCTTTATAAATAGCTCCAGTTCTCGTGACTACTAGTATCGATTACTCAATGTACATTACATCTTTGACATTACTATTCAACCTTTTTGGGCTCCCCATTAAAAATCTGAGGGCATACGCCTAAAAGTCCTCCAGTTCGGACAAGAAACATATTAAGTTTTAAGGAACAGAGTCCCTTGCAGTGGTGTAAGATTGGTGTGTTGTGAGATATAGCGTGCGAAGCTGAAAGAGTATCTGACTATTTCGATTCTATACCATTAAACGGCATTTTAAACAAATTTCCTCCTTTCCGATTTATGCCGATTTTCAGTATGTTATAGAACAAGGTTTTCTGATTCTATTGACACCAACATTATCTTTGTTGTAATTTTTTTTACCCCCATAGTGAAATGCACAGCTAAAGTTGTTCGCCTAAATCCTACCTCTGCCTTTACCCCTACCCCTAACCCCAATCCAAGACCGAAGAATACCAAGATGGGACAACCTTTCTGTACATCATGTGCCAATCGCAGGCCCCTCCCACTTTTGCAGTTGCGCATAAAACTCGCAGGGTTCCCACCAATTAAATAACCCAATAGTGTTGACAAGTGTGTTAAGCATATTATGCACCATTTCACGTAATTATTTCCTCTTGTTTGAAGGTAGGAAATAATTTGATAAGTGACGTTCTTGACCATCAATGAATTATGTATAGAGGCACCAGCAATCCATGTCCAGGTGCTGTTTTAGTCGATAAGTATGTCGACCTGCGCTTTGGTATTTATAGATGGATGAACAGTTTGCGGAGTATGGTTTTTGTTGCTGAATCTGATTCAAACTTCCAACTTGTTCGAACTCCGCAACCCCACAAAAAAACCAAACAAACCAAAAAAACCCAACAACAACTAGCTTAATAAACAACCAACGTCAACAGCAACATAAGTTTCACAATAATAACCACTGTGCTGGTCAGTTTTACCATTTCTTAATGTATGTGTTTTTACGCCACTATCACCAGTTTTATCGAGTGGGCTACACAATCCATTTTCACTTGCCATAAAACCCAAACGAAGAAAAAATATTATTTATGTAAACAAGAAATAAACGAATGAGAAGTGAAAAGGTAGTAGTTAATCCCTGTCTGTCTATCTGTCTGTCTGTCTGTCTCTCTCTCTCCCCCACACATTAATCGGGCCAATGTCGACGCCAGCCGCTGCAGACAGCAGAGACCATCTCAATCTGTCGCACAATATCGGGGGTCGGACTGTAATTTCAA
>NW_004798755.1:10243-11453 GCF_000002075.1 Aplysia californica | reverse complement strand
CTCTACTACTACTACTACTACTACTACTACTACTACTACTACTACTACTACTACTACTACTACTACCACCACTACTACTACTACTACTACCACTACTACTACCACTACCACTACCACTACCGCTACCACTACTACTACTACCACTACTATTACCACTACTACTACTACTATCACTACTACTACTACTACCACTACTACTACTACCACCACTACTGCTTTCTCTCAAGAGGAGTCGCATTCTGTCACGTCTGTGTACTAAGGGTGGCTTAGCGCGGGCAGTGCTGAAGGATATGGTTGGCATCCTCTCGGTCATTTCCACATTTGCAGATCGCGGATCGCTTTTGAATTAGTGTGCATAATGGTGTCTGAGTGGCCACTACGGAGTCGATAGATTGTGACCTAGTCTGCTCTACTTAGCATGTAGTTGGGGTCACGTTGATTGTAATTAGGGTGGGATCTTTTCCATCTGTTTCTTATCGCAGATTTTATTAGCGTTTTTGACTCTGAGAGATCCATGCCATCATCAATCTGGGTCGTTTTGGCTCTTTCTTTGGCTAAGTCGGCTGCATTTTCATTTCCATGAATGCCACAGTGACCTGGTATCCATGGCAGAGTTGTGTTGGCTTGGGAGTTTAAGAGTAAGAGTGAAGGTACGAGTTTTGGGGTTATAGTTAGGGTAAGGGTTGGATGTTAGGGCTAGGGTGAAGGAGGGGTGGGTGTGTGTGTGTGTGTGTGTGTGTGTGTGTTTGTACGCATGTTTGTACATGTACGTGTGTGTGCGTGTGTGTATGTGTGTGTGTATTTGTGTCTATGTGTGTGTGTATGTATATGAGCCTATTAATTGTGTATTTATGCGCGTGTGTGTGTGTGTCTATTGTTTGTGTGCATGTGTACGTTGATAACTATCAGATCTACAAACTTCTCTTTAGAGTTACAGTCTGATACACACAAAGTAGTGGGTCTTCGTGGAATTTCCCTGCTGTTTTAAAGCTAAAATTGTCCTATCGCGGTATCCCCTTGCTCTTCTGTTCAATATCTCTCAATAATCGTCTTCTACCTCTGCCTCTTTTGCCTTCTATTTTTCTAGTAAAAACAAGATGCCCAAGGCTTTAATGTCTATTCAGGTGTATAGGAAGCTACAGTCTCTTGCCTTAACTGTTTTTATTAGTGACGTCACCAGATACACACACACACACACACACACACACAC
>NW_004798755.1:6771-9947 GCF_000002075.1 Aplysia californica | reverse complement strand
GGTTAGGGTTACGGTAAGGAATAGGGTTTGTGTTAGGTTTAAGGTTTGGGTTAGAGTAAGGGACATGGTTTGGGTTAGAATGAGAAATAGGGTTGGGGTGAGGGTGAGGGAGAAGGGGCTTAGGGTGAGAGTATGAGTGAAGGTGAGGGTGAGGGTGAGGGTGAGGGTGACTGGGGAGGGTGAGGGTGAGGGTGAAGATGAAGGTGAGGGTGAGGGTTAGGGTTAGGGTAATGATTAGAGTTAGGTTTGAGGGTTAGGGTTAGGGTTAGGATTAGGGCTAGGGTTAGTGTTAGGGTTAGGGTTGGGGTTAGGGTAAGGGATATGGTTTTCGTCAGAATGAGGGCTAGGATTGGGGAGAAGGTGAGGGTGAGGGTGAGGGTAAGGGTGAGGGTGAGGGTGAGGGTCACGGTAACGGTATGGGGGATGGTGAGATATAGGGTTGGTGTTGAGGTTAGGGTTAGGCTTAGGGTTAGGCTTAGGGTTTGGTTTAGGGTAAGGGTTAGTGTTAAGGTTATGATTAAGATTAGGTGAGGGAAAGGGTTAGGGTTAGGGTTAGTGTTAGGTTAGTGTTAGGGTTATGATTAGGGTTTGGTTTACGTTTTGGGATAGGGTTAGGATGAGGTTTATGGTGACTTTGAGGGCTAAGGTTATGATCAGTGTTAGGATTAGGATCAGGCTAAAGGTGAGTGTTTTGGGCTAAACTTAAGGCTAAGATTATTGTCAGGGTTGGGGTTTAAGTTAAGGCTACGATTAACAGATTGGACAATAGATAGACGCTCAAATGGACTGGTCAGGGGGAATAAAACATCGTGGTAAATCGTCAAGTAAATCGAAACAGTGCATTAGACTGTTAAGTAGAAGTAAAGTATCTTTGCAGATTGTCAAGTGGATTGGTACCATCCTTAATATGTGCTTCGCTTTCTCACGTCTTTTTCTGTTTCTGTTTCTGTACCCTCCTATTTCACCCCTTTCAGGCAACGGCCGTGACCAGAGGCCCACACATGTTAATACGGGAAAAAATGGACCCTTCGGTGCCGCTGGATAACGACCTCAGCGGCTGTCTCAGCAACAGCAATAGCGACGATGAGGACGACAGCGGCAACAACGATTACAACGACTTTACCAAATCTAAAGACAGCAGCTGCAGCAGTAGCGATGCCGGCGACAATACCATCACGTTGCTCGTCTCTGGAAGAAAATTTAGTGTTGCTCTCTCCGCTCTCCTGTCGTTTCCCCAAACAAGGCTCGGGCAGCTGGCGTTACGTCACGAACTTCACGGACCGCCAGATGGAACGTCGTACGTTTATCTATTTGACCGGAACAGCGACATGATGAATTGTATTCTTGACCTCTACCGGAGCGGGGAGCTTCATCTGCCCACCACAATGTGCGGTCTCGCTATTTGTCGCGAGTTACGGTCAGTGGTTTCTGTTTTTGACTGTATGTTATAGGGCCAGGTCAACACTATTATCTCATTGAGAACGTACATTGCTGACGTTCAGTTTTTCTGGAAGATGGGCTGATTTCTGGGCGCTTAAAAAAAAGAAGCATGATTTCGATATTCATGCCAATATTCTCAATTCTGTTTCCTTCAAATCAAAAAGAAAAATGTGAGCAAAACAAGGCATAAAACGAAATATAAAAATTCGTGATTTTTAAATTTGTATATGATAGTTCGAAATGTTCATCAACGTTGCCCTTAATCTGCTGCAGATTGGACACTCATGTCGTTACATCCTTACAAAGTTGAGACTATCTAATAAGTTGACTAGCTGTGTGGGATAAGTTCCTGTTCAGTGATGGAAAAATTATTTTCTAAACCCTTTTGATACCCAATGCACATTATATATTTGATATGCTATCTGATTCAGTTTATACTGTTTGAACCGACAAGGATTTTTCCTCATGGAGACGCAAAATGAAAGCTGCCATTTTAGTACACTACAATAATTTGATCAAACCATCCCAAAATCAAGCGTGTTTGTTTTTCTGGGTCATAGAGGCTTGTTCTGGTAGGTTAAAACCGTTCCAAAGAAATCAAATTATGTATAAAATATGCATTGGCAATAACATTAGTGAGTTGAACTCCCTTTCATTTAGTCCTGTGATATCAAACCCTATTGCAACTAACCCCGTCCACATCAACTGCTTCTAGTCCTATGCTCTAATTTTGACAAAGTGCTTCAACCCCCCCCCCAAGCTTGTGTTAAAGCATAGTCAAATAATGAAAATGCTCGTTCTCAAGGAATTATTATTAATTTGCTAAATTCCAGCAGCAGGGCACGTTACGTAAATCTATTGGACATAGTACTTTGTACATTGTTAATGTGGTCTGGGTGTAGTGTTGTAAAAATGTTACCTGTGCTGATACATCAGTAAATGTGGTAAGTGGAGCTTCAAAACATGACTGCTACAGACAAAAGTTAGTTCCAGGTGGAGCACGAGGGCTAGCGAGGGCTAGTAGAATGTTATCGTATTATTTACCGCCCTATACACCCCAATCTACATAATTATATTGAGGTAATTTCGGTGGATGATAAGGGGGGCAACTCAGGAATGGGCTAGCTCGGTTCGTTCATGCAGTGAAGCCCCAAAGCACCCACAATAACAAAATAAAAGAAGCCAGAAACAAACACTAGCCAAATATTATATAAAAACAAGGTTCTCGCTGGCGCCATAACTGTCATTTCTGTGTATGTAGCGCCGTAAAACATCTACAATGCCATGCTCAAGTCTACGCGTTTTAACTAAACATAATAGGACAATAACATAACAGTGGTAACCTGACCTATTAAGCGCTCTTTGGGATAACCCAAGCGATGACGACACTAGTAGCGAGTTTGGCGGTTTATTAATATTAATAAGAGGCACATCTCAAAGTGTGCTCTTGTCGAACAGTGAAGAAACGTAGCCCGCAGTAGGCATTCTAAAAATAAACGCGATAGACTGCACACTATTCTTTGCCAAAAGTATGTGAGCCCCCGGAGCAATCCAGCAGAACGCTCACGTGAATTGTGATTGGTTCATTGTTTTGACACTAATTAGAGTGACTCTGTGACCGTGAACCTGAGGGAGGTGAACGGGACATACTTAAGTCACCGTCCTGAGAGTTGCACCTTTGAATGGTTTTGTAGTGGAGTGTTGAAAGTTTTTACTTGAGTGTTCAGTTTTAAGGG
>NW_004798755.1:4096-6333 GCF_000002075.1 Aplysia californica | reverse complement strand
ATAGAGAAAAGTCGCATTTTGAGAAAACGGCCGGTAAAGAAAAAAAAATACTGACTTTATGAGGAAATGGCGGTTACAAACATGCCCGGTATGGGAAAAAATACGGTTTTTGGGGGTTCTTATGCCATGAAATAGTTGTAGGAGAGGCTGAGGAAGCTAATAATGCCTTCAATTCAAATTCCATGATTTTGAGCTGAATTTTTATTTTGGGGGTGTAGCCCCCCCCCCCCCCCCTTAAGCAGGATGAACGAAATTAATGTTTAGCTAACAAACGATTTTAGTTCTAGAAACCAAAGCGACAAGTAAAAAGAATAAAAATAAAAGCACGAGGTCCTCCTTCACCAACCCAAAGTTCCTAAAATTATACACCATCTCATTTACTATGCCCTTGACTATCTTCAGTCTACGATTACTTTAATAGTGTACGCCCTCTTTTTAGCCCCACGAGCTGACCGTGGGAATGGGATATGACATCCTATTTTAAGTTTAAAAATAAATCGTTCTTTAGCTGTTAAAAATGTTTTAAGCCAAGAGGCAACATTTTTCAGGAAACAGAAAAAAAACTTTCTTTTTTAACGATTGTTTCTTCCTTATGTATTTTTCTTGCTTTTCATTGAACGTCAAGATTTGGAATTTTGATTTAATATTAAAATTTGTCGAACTCAAGGAACCAATACCACTGAATAAGAAATTGTAATTTAAAAGAAGAATACATTTTTAGGGCATGGTAAATCAGAACAGCTGGCCGACAAAATATAGGTCTTCTAGAGTTATACCCCCTATCTACATAATTTAGATAATTTTGAACGCAGGCACCTAAGACCCTGCCTGTAGGGCCTAATAGGAGTGAAAGAAATATAACATCCTAGTAGACATAAAAAAATAAATGTAGGTGATTTATGCCCTTAACAAAGAAGAGCTTATTGATTTTATTATTCACATCTCACCAACATAACCGTTGGTTAATCGTTTTGCCATAGTGCAGTACTCGGCTTACACAATGAGGAAAGCAAACTCATAACTAAAGACTTAAGGAGAACAACTCGTTTAACTGGTTAAGTTTCGGGAAATTGCTTATAGGCAATACAAACGTAGAATAAAGAGTTTATGACAGATTCATAATATTTTAACACTCTCTCTGTGTATCAATTGCAATGTGCCTTGAAAACATCTCTGCAAGAGATTTGAGCCTATTGCTTTTCTTGCTTTAAATCTTGTAATGCTAAATTAAAGGTCCATCACGCTACTGAAATAAAATATGATGTATAATAAATATGTTTACGGCCCATCCACACCTGCAACAACCCCCCCCCCCCCCATTATTTTCTTTAAAATACATATAGAATAACTATAACCCCTATTCTTAGACTTTTCAATCTAGAAGAACTAACTTTAGATTTGGACAATGCCTTGACATAAATATGGCTTATTTCATTTCTAGCGCCAGGGTATCCGTTTGCATAAACTTGGAGAGGACATATGCCAAAATGGAGACATTTACAACTCTGCCTTCACTCATGCAATACATCAGATGCTGGACCTCAAGTATACTCCCTACGTTTGTTCGCCAGTTTATATTCCGTTTGAAGATATACCATATTTGTGTCTTAACAACCCGGTGAACTTTAATTACGTTTGTCGTTATTTTTGTTTTGTTTTGTTTTAGCTTTTGTTTCCTTTTAGGTTTGGGGGAAGGTGGAAGAGGTAGGTTGTAAGGAATGGGTTTTTAATATGGGTTTGGGGGTGGAGGGGTTGATGGAGGGAGGAGGGTGTTCCCTACGTTTTGCATTTAGTGGTAACCTTATGGTGTAAATCAAACCACAAAGTGATTTCTGTTTCCCACCTCCTCACCCACGTATGAATATTTTAATCTTGTACTTTGTCTGGTACACGATACGTACATCGTTGGTTTAGTCACCAAGCAACGGTCAGCCAGGATGGATTTACTGACCGCTGGCCAAACTCACTACTTCAAATAAATGTCGTCGAATACCAAGTTAACAATGACGGAACGGAGAGCAGTATGTAGATTACAATTATGCTTATACAGTTATACAGATATAAGGTTAAGTAGACTAATATAATCATGCTTAAAAGTCTGCTTTCCCCCCTTTCACTGTAAAATAATACAGTATTCAATTTACTTTAATTTCCATAATTGAAATCAGAGCTGGGTTGATTTAAATCAGTTGATTTTTAAAATAATTTTAATCAACTTGATTTTCAAAACAAAAATC
>NW_004798755.1:0-2041 GCF_000002075.1 Aplysia californica | reverse complement strand
ATATAATATAAAGTAAGTGTTAACAATAAGGTGAACAGGGAGCTGAGGGAATGGTTATATTAAAGAGAGTTGCCATCATTTCTCCCAAACACAAGGTTTCCATTAACTTTGTCTACGGGGGTTTTGAAAAGTGTTATTATACAATAACATTATATAAAACTATTAAACTAAAAGAGTATTACCTTTTCATTTCGTTCAGATTATTTGTGCAGTGCTGCAAGCAGCTATCAAAACAATGTTCTCCCCACCACACGATCTATCGATAAACCCTAGGTATAGCTCCTTGAAACAAGAATATGGGTATAGATATGGAATAAAAGTGGCCGAAAGCACCTGGAAAATAATAGGAAAAAGGTTGTTTTTGGCGTGCATTGTGTTTTGCGTTGAAAAGCCAGAAAATAAGCGGCAATATATGATATTAAACATCACAGAAATTTTTTCCTGTGTTCAAATTCGATATCAAACACTATGAAAATAGGCTTTATATACCCATACCTCATTTTACGGACACCCATTTTTGCAGTCAATAATATAATATATTCGCTGTTTGTACGTCACCATAGATGTACAATATAGGCACTAGATACAGCACGCCCCTCTCTCGCCTTGTTGCGCGACGGACACATTAGACAGCGGCGTCCGCCATGTTTTTTGTGGCAAGTTGTGTGAAGGAGTACATGCTAAAGCAGTGGTTTTCAAAGTGGGCGCTACCGCCCCCAGGGGGGCGGTGGCGAGAGTTTGGGGGTCGCTGTGGCGAAATTGGGCGATTGGGGGGCGGTGGTGGGCGCGAAGGGGGCGGTGTGAAATTTTCATGACATACAAGATACAACATGATGAAGGGGAAAAAAACACATAAAAAACAAAAACAAAAACTGATAGCTTAAGCATAGTTTACAATACTACTTATAACTAAGAACTTTCTTTCCTAGCCCGCAAATCCCATATAAAGAAGATTCATCGCGACAAGTCTGACAAAGATCTGGCATACTTCAAAACTCTAAAGATCAGTTTTCAGAAATCAAAATCAGTTAAACCGATATGTGCAGCCAGCGTCGATCAAGCTGATGAAGGCTTACGAGCAACATATAATTTATCTCAGCTTATTACAAAGGCAGGCAAACACCATGCTATTGGTGAGGGCCTCATATTGCTTGCGATACGAGAGGTGTTCAGCACAGTCCTGCAACGTAAAGAGCAGAGAACTTCTGGTATTGAACATTGCCTCTCCACAAACTAACCATCCTTGACATTTCGTAAAATCTGCGCACGGAATGGAGAAAATGCTAAGATACCCTAAAGTCCTTTGGCGTCAAGAGAAGAGAATTTCTATCAGTTGGGATCTATTGCGAATCAAAACTAAAGATGTCCTTTAAAAATGACCACTTCAGGTCGAACATGCACCAAGCACGGTGCAGTTTTCAGTGGTGTAATCCGATGAGACGTCGGTCTGTAGACTATCTGCAGCTAGGACTTTCCTACATCTCAACAGTCTGCATTCTCATGGCAGATCTTAAACCTACGATTGTACCATTTTCATCTTTGCTAGGCCGAGATGACATGGATCAGAGCATGGCAATGTGATGATGATTCCTTGATTGTCTTGAAAAGCGAGATCATTTCCTCAATGACACCTGATTTAGTGCAAAGCCCATTTTCACCCTGCGGGATATGTTACCTCCTAAAATGCTGTCTATTGGGCACCCTGCTCCTTATTGTCTCTAGAAACCACTTCATACTGAAGATATCCAGTGTATGTGGCTTTAAACACTAATGTTTTAGCAGGTCCTTGTGTTTGGGCGTCATTGAACATTTCGGACGACGCGTAAATGTGTAAGTTTCAAAAGAGGGCACGTAGAGAGCACTGCGGCGAGGATTTTCAGAATGAAATCGTCATTTTTTTTTTACTCTGTAAAATAAATTAAATATTGTTTATATGTTACAGGGAAGGAAAATTAAATGTTTAAGTAGAGGAAAAAAAGAAAAGATCCTCTAATTTTTTCTCGACTTCTTATACAAGATTTTTTTAAAACTGGTGAACTTT
>NW_004798754.1:90461-91453 GCF_000002075.1 Aplysia californica | reverse complement strand
GGGTTTTACGGCGCTCGCAACTGCTAAGGTCATATGAGCGCGCTTGTCCGGTCGGCAAGCAATCACAGCTGCTATCTTCTGTGATAATGACATGCGTCAGTCTTATTAACCAATTACCACCAATGCTTGCATTTCATAGGATCAGTGTTGGACCTATTAGAAACAGAAACGTTTGAACATCTCCTTTGCTTCCACCCTTAGCCCCACCCACCGGTGCAATAAGCACAGACAACCAATGCCACCCCTCACTGCCATGTAACAACGATTCGAGGAACTCTTTTCTCGGCTGGCTGTACGATCAGGGCCGCAGGCATTGGTCAAACTAATTTCACACCTCTGGCCTCTAGCCATCAATGAAAGTTCCCGTGCTGGAGCTCCATTCGAGCACTTTCACTGGCACTCGTGATATTTCACACCCACACCATCCTGACCATCGTCATCGCTTGCGGTTCACATAGATGGGGTAACATCAAAGAGATTAAAAGTATTGTTTTAAGCTCCATGGGTAACATTTACCCTCCAAGTGCACCCCTACCCCCTTTCCTCGTCCGGCATCATAGCGTTAAGTTTAGAGCAGGCGGACGGAACCAAACTTGCGAGTTTTGCTTCAAATCAGAACTGAATGGGCAAAACATTTTTCATCGTAGATATTATGTAAAACCCTCGAAAGGGGGCGAATTTTTCTTTTCGTTTCCGCATTGGACAGGCTTTCGATTTATACAGGTAATTAATTAGGAATATATCATCAAAGGGTGAGCGGGGAGATTCTGTTAGACAGGTTTTTGTTTTACATAGTTTTCCGTTATTGGACTTTTTAATGTGAATTTTATTTATGTTATCGGATTACAAAATAATGGCAAAATGTAGGAGGCCCTAGTTTTAAAACTAAGAGGAAATGAAGAAAACCTCCTTGTAGGGTAATAGATATTATCAATGTGGTTGCCTGTGCAAAATTTCAAGTCTCTAGAGTTTAAACTTTTTGATTTTCTGTT
>NW_004798754.1:83609-85919 GCF_000002075.1 Aplysia californica | reverse complement strand
CGCATAGAGCCTGCTGTTGAGCGGGGATATGCGCTATACAAATGCTATCTATTATTATTATTATTATTAAGTACATGGTCGTCGGGAGACAGAAAATATGGGTTTTCTGGCAGATTCCGTCCCTGGCTGAGTCTGTGATGATTTGTACTTACCCGTATGCGATGCTTACTGCCGTGGGCAGATAGAGAGGTTTGCTTTGGTTTATTTGTTTGCTTTTTGTTGGTTTGTTGTTTTGGGGGGTTTTGTATCTTTTTTAATTAAATCAAAATATTACGTGTATGAGCATGTTAGAGTGGTATGCGTTGTTCTGAATGTAAAATAAGAACTTGCTATACTGATTTGGTAGCCTATAAAAGCTAGATATAGTATGGAATAACGCCAATTATTGCAAGGCTATGTTGGTGAAACTAATTATGAAATAACATCAATTGCAAGGCTGTGTTAGTGAAACTAGGAATAAAATAGCGCCAATTGCTAGGTTTGAAACGACAGGGTGATCCCAAAAAATGGACAATCTCGCGCAAATATTGTTCTAGAAAAATGAAATTTGGAAGAGATAAACTTTATTCTAAAGGAATTTGTCTGACATAAAATTCATACAGAATAAAGTTATTTTCAGAACGGAAAAAGCATAAAGAAAAAAACCCCAATAAACGCAAAATGCGCCAATTTTTAAAAAAGACACTCTCACAAGGAAAATCATGAGACGATCGATTTGATTTCTGTCTTTTTTTTCTCTATATCATTTAATTGTTCCAACCTTGTGACATTAAACAATATTTAACTTCTCTTAGGAGTTAAAGAACTAACATTTTTGTTTTGGAATTTCTAAAACTAATGCTCCACATGTCCTCCTTTGGACTCCAAACATCTTTTAACCCGTCGTTTGAAATGCTCGATGACGCCCAAACACAGTTTCCGCGGAATGTTTCTCACTTCATCACGGATTGCTTGTTTCATAATTTCAATGTTTTCAAACTGGTTTTGAAATATCCTGTCCTTCAGATAGCCCCACAAGAAAAAGTCTAAAGGGTTCAGGTCAGGAGAATGCGGAGCCCAAATGTGTTCACTTTTACGACTGATCACACGATCTCCAAAGTGGTCCGCTAGCCAGGTCATTGATCTGACAGGAACGTGTGGATTGGCCCCTTCTTGCATGAACCACTGGTCTTGGCGATCCTAGTACCGGTGTCTCCTCAGGTCCGTCCAGAATTTGTCACGACATTTTGTGGTAATGCGTACTGGTGTGTAGTGTAATATGAATGGGACAAAAGCAAAAAATGGGTTGTTTTTTAAATGCGCATTATACTGCAGAATTATTTAGTGGAATCATCAAAATTGAACATCAATCTAATTCCTTTTGAATGAGGAATATTGAGTTCAAATTTGAAGATGAAGGTTAAGTGTGGAGGAAAATATTTACGAAAAAAGTTGTAAAGTTTTTTTGGGATCACCCTGTATGTATGACAAAACACTTTGTGAGTGAAAGGAAAGAAAGAATGTGAACGTGTCAGCTTATTCAAGACAATAGGACACGCTTTAGTTGAGAGGAACAAGTTGTACCAATCGAAATACACTTAGCGAGTGACCCGCTCGCCAGTGGTTCACCTGAGTACCTAAAAAATAATGGCACTGTGAAGATTTCGTCGTCCCTTAGTCCTCGTCAAGCCATTCTCCCCTCGCTTCACCCGACTGGCGGATGGATAGCTGCAACACAGCTCAGGAAAGTTTTTTAACTCTAAATCAAAAGGGTTCTTAGACGGATTTTATATTGAATAGGGCCCTACAGGTTCTTAGTTCCTAGGCACGTAGAATATATTATCCGGTAAAGGGGACTGCAAGCAGGTTCTTGGGCAGACACGGGTTCTTACACAAAGTGTTCTTTTCGGAGATCAATCTATCTATTTATCTTCTATCTGTCTATCTAAAAGTTTAGCATTTCGATTATATAACAGGTATAGAATAAAATTTATCACAATGATCACAATGAACAGTACAACCGAATATATGATTTTTAAAAAATAAATACTGATACACAACTCACCGAAGGCAAATTCCCAAGAAAAAAGTCTGATTGTGCCGAGAGAGAAGAACCTAATTTGGTTCAAAGAAAGAAGAAAACGAGGGAAGAAATCTGTGTAGTGTTGGCTGGCACGATAGGTCTCCGTTAATAGCTGTAACACTAACAGCCTTGACTGAGAACCGACGAAACAGTGACTGGCTGCCAGGAGAAACGTTCCAGCGTGGTTTACCATAGTCGATTGGATAATCCCTCGAGCTTATTGGAACGCAAACACGGACACACACACA
>NW_004798754.1:78459-80152 GCF_000002075.1 Aplysia californica | reverse complement strand
ACACACACACACACACACACACACACATGCACATAACGCGCGCGAAAACGAGTTCAAAAGAGATAGAGGCTCTAAATTCTAAAGATTAGTATCTGTTAAACTTTCGAGCTGTTTTTTTAAATGTAACGCCTCGGTTTCTCATATTTGTAATGCTTTCTCATTTACAAACTGCTCACTAGCTTTCTGGCTCTCATTCACCGATTTGTTGTTTGCTCTCCTAAAGATCAGATGGTAGGCGCCTGTGGTGGAAAGTGAGGTTATTTATCCTGTCGAAAGCAGAAGGCAAGAGCGCATTTTCCAAGTGGGGAAGTTAATCTGATTTATTTACTTGTCTGTTTATTTATTCATTTATTCATTTATTCATTAATTCATGTATTCTTTTATTCATTGACTTACTTTTTTTGTTGGTTGTTTTTTTCCCTCGACCATTTCCGACTCTCTGCTATTATTGTAGTATCTCATTCACACGTAAAGCCGAAGGATCGAGGATCTAAATCATTATCTAAATTGTGTCTATGTGAGTGTGAAACATTTACAAACGTAACTTAAGTCATTTCCCGTTATCAGCTCAAAAGTACAAGAATTAAAAATTATATTGTTATAAGTTATATCAGAGAGTTACAGTAATAGTACTGTAAACCCTCTCTGGTTATATACAGGTAACCATTTATTATGTTCGATAACTATCTATTTAAGATTTCAATATCAAGGGAGGTGACTATATTACACAGGCATAAAAATCATAATTTCCTCGCTATGCTCCCTTGGTTAATTTCGACCCGAGGGCGTGAAAAGCTCGGTAAATAAGATTAAGAATGATGGCGGATGAGCTGGTAGCTTCAAGTTCTCTGTTTTTGTAGTTATCAGTTGGGAGTGAGTGGTTGCGAGTGAAGCAGTATACAAAAAACGTATTCTTATTTAAATTGTTCTTCGTGTTTCCTACGCAGAAAAAAAAAGAAATCTTACCTTCAGTGATTTCAATGCAGAAAAAAATTAAATAAATATTGTTATACATGTACATTACACTGTGTACATGTTGATGTCGATTGCACACAAAAAAAATAGATGAAAGAATGAATAAATAAATAAATTCTAATAGACAGATACATTTTTTAAAAAGTTGCATCGAAATTACGTAACGCACGATGCAAGGAGTATGTGTACACAATGAAGACGCCATTGCTGGTCGCCACCGTGTAGCGCCTTGGGTTTTGTTGTTAGGTCTTTTGGGGGCTTTCCTCTTTTTTTTGGGGGGGGGAGGTTGTTGTTGTTGTTGTTTTAGCAAGGGTTACAGCTATCTATAATCTAGAGGCTTGCTCAAGGACAGCATACTTTCTCTGCAAATTGTCTAAATAGGTAACACAATGTTCAGGAGGGTGCCTGGTGGAGACATACAACAACTATAATGATGATGATGTTGATGGTGAGCAGTTGCTCCCGAGGAAGCCTACGTGGGGAAACGTCAAGCCGATGCAATAAAAACAAATTGTAAAGATATTTTATCAAATATATATAGTTTTTGCCTGTAAATCTAGCAAGACTCTCAATCCCTACTTACTCACTCTGTTGTTTAAATGATGATGATGATGATGATGATGATGATGATGATGATGATGATGATGATAATGTTGATGATGATGATGATGATCCGGAGAATGACAGGCTATTTCTCGAGTTATCAGGGGGGGGGAGG
>NW_004798754.1:75655-77172 GCF_000002075.1 Aplysia californica | reverse complement strand
GAATAGATGGAAGTTTGACCCGTGTCAAAGGTTGGGGGTGGCTGACGATTCGGGAGGTGGCTGCGGGTTGACGAAAGGGAAAAGCGCGGCGGCTCCCCGGGCAACATTAAGAAAAAATCCGCTTTCATCTTGTTTCCCACCGTTTCGCCCATATCTCTAGCCGGACCTTCTGGTTTTGTTTCAGAATTCTGTGACGAAAAAAAACAAAAAAAAACAACAACAACAACAGTAGTAATAACATCAAAAACAACAAAAACCCACGTTAATTTTGAGTCTTACAGTGTCTGTTATGTGCCAGGGTTTAGTTTGGGGACTCGTATTCTAGAGTTACGGTGTTCGCCTGAATCGCGTCTCATTCTATAGGTCCAGGGTTCGAAACCTGACAGCAACGAAAATTGTCTTCTCTTTTAATAAAAAAAACCCCATCTTCTTAAACCTTTCATGCTCTCTAATCATGCTGTCGTCTGCTTTCATCTCCACTTTCTGCCCCCTCCACCCCACCCCGCCCACTTTTGCTCCCTCCTCTGCGCTATGGGTACGATCTAACACCTAGCCTCCTCGGATAAGGACGAAAAAATCTCGAAGGTTCTGTGTGCAAGTTGCACACGTTACAATTAATCCCTTCTGGGGGCTCTCATGGTCTAGAGGTTAAGGTGTTTGCCTCTCATTCAATAGGTACCGTGTTCGAAACCTGATAGCGACGGGAATTTTTCTCCTCTAAAAAGTTTTCTCAAATAAACTCGACCATTCCTATACTCTAATCATGTTCTGTTGCCTACTTTCGTCTCCATTTTCTGCCACCTCCCCCCTCCCCTGCCCCCTCCTCAGGGCTCCAGACTCTTTTTGCAGCCTTTCTACAGCTACTCATTGGCCCTTTCCTTCTGTCTAGTTTCCGGCCACACCCCTGATCTTATGTTACACCTAGCCTGATCGGATAAGGGCGAAACATCTCGAAGGTCCAGTGAGTGTAAGCTGCTCACGTTAAAGATCTCTTGGTGGTCCTAAAATTGAAATCCGAGTAGGCTTCGCGGCCGCTACCCGAGTAAAATTCAACATTCATACCAAACTGAAAATGTGTCTGGCGTGCTCATATGAACTTATGCAGCTGTGAGCGTCGTAAAACACTTACCAAAGAAAGTTTATTTGCAACAGTTATTTTAAAAGTTCCTGAAATAACGTGCAGTAAGTGTCATGACCTACATAAGACAAGTTAGCAGGTATCAGCCTCGTGCTTCACCCAGATTTCCGAGATTACCACTAGGATTAGTAGGCCCACTTTCCACTTCTCGTACGTTCTAGCGGAGCACCCACCCACTCTCACTCGATTACGGAAACCTAATTTTCTTTCTCAAGTACGTTTTGGTATTGGTATTCTGCCTGATGGATGAGAATCGTTATCTATACATCGTTATCTGTTGATAACCGAAACGACCTTGGAAAACCCACGTTGATTAGACTTTCATTTTCACTAGGGATATTGCTGAGAGCTTAATGTCTCACGTGTTTTCTGCTACCCC
>NW_004798754.1:71568-75555 GCF_000002075.1 Aplysia californica | reverse complement strand
GAGAGAGAGAGAGAGAGAGAGAGAGACAGAGAGACAGAGAGAGAGAGGCAGAGAAAGAGAGAGAGAGAATGGGGAGGAGTAGATCTTGCGAGAACTTTCGGGCAAAACAAAATGGCGACCCGCGTAGTTCGGTCGATTCGAAAAGTGAAAGAGCCATAGCATCTTTGTAGACGATCAAATTAGCTTACATTTGTGCTATAACGTCATTTTTTTCTTTGCTTTTGTCAATTTGATCATCCACACCGATAGAAAGCATTTCGAAATTAGGAAAAACAGGTCTTGTTTCACACTGGGTGAGAATAGCTAACGCTGGCAAGTCTCACTCGGGGTGAGAGGTCAATCGTAGGGTTTTTATTCTCTCGCCACTTCCTTACTTTAATGATTAGGTGATTAAACTTGATCTCTTATTGACAATATAAAAGTCAATTTAAGCTTCATTTCGTTAGAAAACAATGTGTTAGGTTTGCTAACTTCATAGACTTTGTGTTAAACAACACTTTTAACAAAACGAATCCTTACAAGCCTAGGCTTGGCCCTTGTAATCTCGAAGGTTTAGAAGTAGAAGTAGAAGAGTCTACTACTAGATCTAGAGTCTAGTCCAATTTATTTAATCTATTGAATGTACTGGATAACAACAGAAATCTGCAACCTGCCACTAGATTACAACTCTAGATCTAGATCTAGATTCGAGATTTTAGTAAAGGCAGAGCCCAGGGGAAAATTTCAAGAAATTCTCGTGGTGATGAGTAAAGAGAGACCAAAACAATCTCAATAAATAATATATCGCGACTATCACGGCACATCACTTCACCTATACATGTTCCTATGAATAGATGGAAGTTTGACCCGTGTCAAAGGTTGGGGGTGGCTGACGATTCGGGAGGTGGCTGCGGGTTGACGAAAGGGAAAAGCGCTTCGCCTGCCGCCATAGCCGGCTTTTTGCGTGAAACGTACTCTCGGACGGGGTAAAGGAGAACGAATATTATGTCACATTAGCGACCGGCTAAAACGGAGGCATGTACCGCGGGGGGGGGGGGGGGGGGGGGGGGGGGGGGGGGCAAGATGCAGAGACAATGGAAATTTGCCAGCCTTGAACAGAACAATATTGTTATAATTTACTATCATCCATATAACGTTTTTGTCCTCTAGTGTTGCCTTTAGCACCCCCACCCCCTCCCCCGAGTGCATCTTAAAAACCCCCAATAATTTTGGCTTCATCACTCCCTACGCAGATTAATTTACGACCGTTTACCAAATGTTTACTACCTTCAAGGCGCATTTACTACCATTTACGACCTTTACGACCAGAGCGCCTAATTTACGACTTTGCTGGACACCCTGCCAATGTAAACTACTGCTCGCTCAGCGAGCCAATCACAATCCAACATTTTTGGGGTCCACCTAGACACCATGACTACGTAGACCCCAATCGGGGAGTACGTAGACACTTCCTTAAAAATTATTGTTTTGCTCTAACTTGGCTATCTTTCTGTGAATTTTCATAAAAACCTGTACTCTGGTACATTTTAAATTACTTTTTCATATTACAAAGAGCTCAGGAAAGTTTTGTGCTTTGTTTGACAATTATAGAATACTATATTTAATTTTTTATTTTAACTGCAGGATTATGTAACAAATTGAGTAATCTTGGTATAAATCTTGGGTTTCCAGCTTTTTTTCATCCGATGTAAGCTGTTTGGGTGTTCTTTGGTAGATTGTGAATATTTTTAAAAAAAATATTTGTATACTTTATGTGATTTACAGAGAGATTTCAGTAAGCTTCTTCATTTAGTGAGAATCAGGGGGAGTTAATTTAAAGGTCTCTTACGCACACTGCGATGAGCTGACGCTAATAGAATATGCATTTCTAGTATCCTGAAATGTTAAGCTTTCAAACAGTATATCATATGTCATGTTTTATAACACTTCATATTTGGTCAATTTTGGGAAATGCTGAGCACCCAAATTGTGAAACCTGCCATAAGTTATAGCCTTGGCCTACCAGTGTAGCAGTGTAGCGTTCTCCCTGAACCACAGAATTCTACACTGTGATAACAGAATTGTAGAATTCTGTGCCGTGAACAAACGTTCTATTACTACTGTTAGTGTTAGCCTAAAAGCGTGCAATTTTGTCTGTGGGCAGTGGAGAGAGAGAGAGAGGAGTGGCGCGAGAACTTCCGGGCAAAATAAAATGGCGACCCGCGTAGTTCGGCTCGATTCGGAAAGTTAAACAGGCGTAGCATCTTTGTAGACGACCAAATTAATTTACTTTTGTGTTTTAACATCATTTTAAAACTTTGTTTTGGTCAATTTGATCGTCCACACCGACAGACAGTATTCAGAAAGAGACAGAGAGAGAGGGGGGAGGAGTAGATCTTGCGAGAACTTCCGGGCAAAACAAAATGGCGACCCCCGTAGTTCGGCTCGATTCGAAAAGTGAAATAGCCATAGCATCTTTGAAGACGATCAAATTAGCTTAGTTTTGTGCTATAACGTAATTTTTTCTTGGCTTTTTATCAATTTGATCATCCACACCGATAAGACAGTATTCCGAAATGAGGAAGAACAGGTCTTGTTTCACACCGGGTGAGAATAGCCTACGCTGGCAAGTCTCACCCGGGGTGAGAGGTCGATCGTATTTTTATTCTCACCCCGGGTGAGGATAGCCACTTCCATTTCAATTTTCAAGAGCTAGTCTAGAGTTTTTTAGATGGGTGTAAAAACGTAAAAAGAAAGGTTTCACAACAGAATGAATTCAAAATTAGAACAGCCCATAAACAACCACAAAAATTAACAAATAAAGGCGTGTGTCTACCTGTCCGAAGAAGATTTGGTTGTTTTAACCCTAAGTGTGCGTAATAAAAAAAAAGTACAGGTATGTAAATTATGGAATCACACACAAGGGGCCTGCGAGTGTCAGCACATGTTATAATCGGTTTTGGTGGAACGCTTCTAAGATAACACATTAAAATCTATATCATCATCATCATTGCCTTTCTCACCCTGCACCAGATCTAATAGGCCACGGACAAACACCTTCCACCTTTCTTTATCCTGGGCTAGCCTCTTGATGTTCCTGCTGATGTAGAAGCTTCTCCGTCTCCCAAGATCGAAAAATAAAAAGCTGTGTTCGTCCATGTTTCTGTAACTTACTGTTTTTTACTGGGTTGGGTAGTTGGCCCTCCGCAAACTGGCTCTTTTCGGGTGGCCAGACCTTTTCACTTTTAGTCGCCTCTTACGACACACAGTATCACAGCAGGTGTATTATTTGCTCCTTCATAGTAAAACTATGCCCCCCCCCCCCCCCCCCCCCAAACCTGGTGGGGCAACAATTAAAATTCTCTAAATATCAAAGGGTGGGGGTATTGACCCCCTATAAATATATTTACTAGTTTTGTCTATGAATATAAAAATATTAATTTATATATATTTAGAATCTAATGAAGTAATGAAGGCAGGAACATCATATTAAATGACGTTATTCTATACAACATTCACCCCACCCCATTTTCCCCAACAACAAAAATTAATAGAAAAACAAAACATCAGAACAACAACAAGAAAAAAATTATAAAATAAAACACCACAAAGAGGGAAAAAGAAAAGAGGAACAGCAATGAAAATCGTATGTAACTAACGTATTCAACAAATCACGTGGTGACAACAAGTGAGAAAAAGACGAAGTGAAGCTAAGTGAACTTTCTTTCAAAAGTAAAGAGGTTCGTTTTTTTTAATTGTTTTTTTTCTTTCTTTTTTTTTTATTTGACTTTTATTCCCCAATTCGGAGACCAAAAAATTGGTCGCGGCCGTGACAAACGCATGCTAGTTCTATGTGTCGTTATCAATAACCCTCCTTAGATCTATAGATATAGACAGCACTCCAGTGAACACAACACATTACGTTTAAGAGCAGCACCCTTCATAGGCAACACGTCATATCTGTAGCGAAAAACTGTTTGGAAATGTGTAGCATTTTTTTATATAAAT
>NW_004798754.1:70261-71468 GCF_000002075.1 Aplysia californica | reverse complement strand
CCCCCTCTAAAAAAAGCCCTCTGTTCTGTCAGTAACTTAGCATAATCTCTGAAGGCCGCGCCAACCGAGCTTCGGTGCCGCCCACCAGCCCACCCGCCCTCCTCACAGCTCGGTGCACGTTTTCAGCAGGTGGGTGGAACTCTTTTCTTTTTAGAAGCACAAAAGAAGAAAGATGGTGTGCCAGGTAGGAAAGTAGAAGGAAGTGAACAATCACGAAATAAGACATTTCATTTTTAGTCATAATACAGAAAAAAGTAATTTATGAAATCATACTTTTCATTAATTGACACAAGTTATTTGCTTCTGCTAAATATATATGATTTACTTAAAATCTGTTTTGATATCATCTTGATAAATTTGTGTGCTGCACGAGTTCGCGAGATTCAAATCCCTGGCAAAGCATCGAATGACGGAATTTTGGTGAATCGTGAATCAGAGCAGTGTCCAGAAAAAAGGTTTGTTTACTTCTATTCCCTTAGCCTTAGGATAGTGTTTGATGTGTGGGTTAACTTTAAAGTAAAGGTAAGTTTGGATTTTTTAAAAGTGGTGTGTTTCCTGGACTAACGCTGGGATTTCTCTCTGAAATTACACCCTACAACTACAGGTGTCAGAGGCGTCGCCCCGGTGTGTTAGTCCAGTGGATGTTTTTCCTGCTCGGTCATTCTTTCCGTTTTGTTTGTTTACATATGATGTTTAAGAGATCATGGTATTATAGAAGGTTAGGAACAGCTTCAAGTCAGATGATTTTCATCATTTTCCCTACCCATATCCCCCCGACTGATTGTAATACAATGCAAGCAGTCATTCTGAAATTATGCTTTCTCCTTCGATGCACTCTTCGGAGAGCGGTGTGTTTGCGGTCATGACCCTCTGCACGTCGCGAGTGAGTGTGTCAGAGTGGCTGCGTGCGGCTGTGTGTGAATTCACGAGTAGGCCTTGAGTTATGAGTGCTATTATTCTGTTCATTAGTAACGAGCGAGCACTAGGTCCCTAGGCTAGAGATCTATAGACTAGGGCAGGGCCTACTATGAAATATAAGATAAAAAGGGTTAGGATTAGTAGGGCTAACTAGGGACAATGGTTTAGATTTAGATCTATACTATAGTCTATAGTCTATAGGTAGGTAGGAAATAGGGTTGGGCTTGGGTTAGCCGTTAGGAGGAAGATTGAAGAATACTGGACCGCTCTTTATTGCGCGAGAGTGGGG
>NW_004798754.1:66846-70161 GCF_000002075.1 Aplysia californica | reverse complement strand
TTCCGGTATTCTTCAATCTTTCTGTGGTTATGGTTAATTAGGGTTAAAATGTTTTATGCTGAATTATTGGGTTAGGGTTGGGCTAGGGTTAGGGTTAAGTCTATAATTATAAAGCTTCTTTATTTGTGTAATGTGTTTGTTACCTGTAGGGGTGGTGGCTCAATGCGCAAGTCTTTCCTGGTTCAGAGATTTTAAAAAGTGTCCAGGGATTTGGCTTCGCCTTTAGTTTAGCCAACTGTGCTCAGTAACTTTTATTATTAGGGGGATGAATAGTCACGGCCATTCACTCAGTGTGTGTTCCACTCTCATTCATAAAAATGAATCATTTTCCGTAAATGCAACCCCAGTCTCACCAGTACTGCCAGTACCCATTTCTATGGGCCTGTTCTTTTGTTTACTTGGGAGGAATTCTACTGTAATGAGGAACCACTAAACAGAGTAGAGAGGGGTTAGGGTAGGGTCAGGGTTGGGGTAAAGTTTCTTCCTATTGTCTTTGTTGGGGTGATCGCTCGTTATCTCCCCTGCTTCTTTTTCGTGTTTGTTACTCTCTTGTAACACCTCTAATCTATGGCACTTGTACAAGTATGACCTTATTGTGTAGCAAGTGCCGTAAAACGATAAAAACAAAACATTACAGAAGTCTTTCCTGTTTACCTCAATCCAACTCAACTCTGTAGGTGGTTGGCTGGTGCTCCGTGTGGTCTGCTCCTTTTTTATCCTATTAAACATCTGTTACATTATTTCTCTCTTCTTTTTTGTTTGTTACTCTTTTGTGATATGTGTCTAATTTGCGGCACTTAATATGACCTTATTGTGTTGCAAGTGCTGTAAAACTCTTTACTACTAATAAAAACAACTGAACTCTGCCTGTGCGTAAGCTTCTGTCTCTGTCTCTAGTTTAACAAACACTAAAGGAGGAAAGATAGAGGTATTGAGATAGATATTTGATTGGGTACTACTAAGCACCTGCCTACCACCGAGTATGTTGTTTATTCAGCCAAACAGCACAATTCAGATGATTTAATAGAAGGCTGGCTGCCTGTGGGCATGAGGGCCAACGTAGGCTAGTGGAATACAGCAGACAAAAAATGGAGATAAATACTCAATGATCTCTCCTCACTGGAATTGAACTTCATGTCCTTTGCGTACGACTGCAAAGAGCCTTTAGCATCACTCCACAGATACTGTGGTCTTTTCAGTTTAGTAATGCCTACTGATGCGGCCTGTTCACTCAATGAGTTAATGGGATAACAAAGTGACGCTTTCAATTGTCCATTTGCTGGTCGTTGTGGTCACAGCTGGAAGGCTGAAAGTGAAAGGCCAGTGACAGAGGAGTGTGTGTGTGTGACAGCTTTCTTTTGTCTCATACAACATAGTAGTTGGGAGTGCGAATCATATGGGCTGCTGCTGACTGGTCCTACTTCTTTCTTGTTCCTCTGTTGTTTCCGTTTGAATGGTTTCGTACTTTTTACCTTCGCTTCCACTACAATAGAGGACTGTTGTTATTGTTTTGATGTGTTTGCACTCAAGGAAATAAAGTGATCTGATCGAGTTGTGAATGTGCAGCTTCACAAACTTTTGGGAAAAACTTTCGCACAAAAATTCTGGTATCATGCCTTGAAATTTAAAAGTTCTCATCATGTTAGTTTTTAAAAAACTAATTTTGAATGCTGTTCCGTCAAAAGGTACCTATTCAGTTAGGCTATTACTGACTTTGCTCTGTGCATTTTCCCGGGATGCTCTTTTCCACCTTGTAAATTTCTTTGAAATCCGATTTAGAATTCAATCATAAATTCTGACAGTCATTATTCTAATCTCAGGACTTGTTTTTAAATATTTAACCCTGTTGTTATGTATCTGTTGTCTTTTTGTTTGCAAATTATGTACTTGTACTTTAATTTTCAGTTATTTTCACAAAGCCAAATCCCAGTGGCATCCCTGATTTTCTCTTAAAGTGAGTGTTTTGAGGGTGCCATTAAAGTGCCCTATTTCTACTATTTCTTCGTAATTCTGTCTGTGTTTCTTTTTCCCCACATTCCAAAATGACTGTTATTAAATTGTCACAATTTGTTTCTCTGTATGAACTGGTCAATTTTTAAGTGGTTGAAGGGTGTCACTAATGCCACCATCCTCTGTAGCATAATAGTTACCCTCCTCCCTGTTGTGTGCACAAGTCATGAATTGGATTCCCTCATTCATAAGGAAGTCGTTTTATTGAGTTTCTCTGTCTGTCAGTTAAAATGTTGTGTACAGTGGGTGGATGGCGGGTGGTCTGGTGTAGTTTGCTCCCTCTTTCCTATCAAACATCTGTTGTCTTTTTCTCTCCTCTTTCTTTTTTGAATTTGTTCCTTTCTTGTTGTAACACGTCTAATCTTGTACACATATCATGTATGAACTTATTGTGCTATAAAACTCTTACTCTGAAACAAAGGATGTTGTATACTTCTCACTTGTTGGCCCCTACAGAAAGGCATTGAAGATGCCAGCATCTTAAGTAACCTGAACTGTGCCAGTGGGGGCGTTAAACAATTAACAGACATTATTCATCATGTTATTACTCACATTACTCTGTTACAATTAGTGCTTTTGAGCTGATAAAGGTTTTAAAGATAATATTGATTGTATAATAATTAATACTGATTGTCCAGGGGTTAGCACATTGGTTTGATGTTCCACTAAATGTATTCACCCCCACACACACACCCGCATACATACACTCACAAACAACACACACACACACACACCACACACACACACACACATACACACACACACTTCTCTTTTTCTTTCCTTTGGTTGTTTCTGTCTGCATTGCCTTTTCCATTTCCTGAATGACTCTATTTTGTTGTTGTGCTTGATTTTACTCTATGATCAACAAATTTATTGTCCTGTTGATATATTATATTTATATCTGGTCCTATTTGATACTGAAAATCATGTGCGTGATTCAATCACAGTATACGGTTGGAAAGAGGGTTCAATGCTATTCACAAAAAGGCAATAATTTGTTACAGAATACAAAGCTATTTTACGCAGTAGACAATTATTTGGTAGGCCTACAGTATACAGTGGGATTTATACATGATGGATACTGTGATGCTGGAGATACCATGTTATTTGTGCTCTACCAATAATTTCAAACCGGATATTATAATATAACATGTATGTTAGAGCCATTCATTCTAGTAATCATACGTCACAGGCAATTTTATAACAGGAAAGACAATTGAACTAGATGTAGAGTAGAGCCATTCATACACATACATGCATACACACACACGCGTACATACACACACACACACACACACACACACA
>NW_004798754.1:59750-66738 GCF_000002075.1 Aplysia californica | reverse complement strand
ACATACATACATACATACATACATACATACATACATACATACATACATACATACACATCATGCACATACATACATACATACACACATACACACATACACACATACACACACACACACACACACACACACACACACACACACACACACAATCGTGTGACAAAACACGATGGGCATTACCATTGCGCGCGTTGGTTAAGTAAGGTTAAAGGTTAAGCTAGTCGGGTCATGAGTCACAGCCCAGAACTGTAGTGATATATTATGTTATATGCCTGTGATTTTGCCAAATTTTATTTTTAAAAATTATTATTTTCTTATTATTATTTCATCGCACTGTTGATATTGACACCATAATAACATCTACGTTTCTATTGGCGCAATGAATACAATTTCATTGTCTCAAAACTTGTGCTTTGACTCATTTATTTTTATGTGATATACGGTTGATTTACCTAAATCTTTTTTAGTTGCAGTTTTTGTTTGTTTGTAGTTTTTTGTTGTTTTTTTTAATGTTATTTTATTTTATTAATTTTTTTTTATTTAAAAAAAAATAATTTAAAAATTTTTTTATTTTTTTTTGGGGGGTGGTTCCGCACTTGCAACAACGCAAGATTAATTAATATGTGCCGAAGATGAGAAGTGTCGCTACATGTTTAAGGAAGAGATGAGCCCAACAACAATCCACTCGTTCTTTCGCAATGAAATAAATCATATTAAAGAAATAATTTTAGTAAGAGTTTTACGACAATTGCAACACATAATCTAGGTCATATAAGTGCCGAAGCTTTGAGGTGTTACAAAAAGTATCATACCGGTACAATGTATTAAACAAAGCAGGAAGGGAGCTAAGAACGATATCCTGTTCGGCAGGAAAGGAGGAGCAAATCACAGCAGAACCCCCGCCAATCACCCACTGAGATAGACCTGAGATTTAAACTGTTAATGACATCATACAAACTATGTGTGGTTTCTTTTTCTTTTATTTTTCTTTTAATCCCCAATCGACAAAAGTTGGATCATTTAGGAGACGGGCTGCTTCGACACTGTCTGACAAGAAAAGGTTAACCCGGGCTGAGAGAGATACAACATCCAAGTAGAAAGACTGAGATACTTGATAAAACTTTTCCCAACCAGGGAATCGAACTCATATCTTCTGCGGGGGACGGCAAAGCGTATAACAGCTACACTATAGACGGGGTTCACGTTTCTATTCGGTAAGTGTTTTACAGCGCTCGCAACTGCATAAGGCCAAATGAGCGCACGGGACATGTTAATAAACATTTTCAGTTGGTAGGAAATTTTGAATTTTGCCCGAGTAGCGGTGAAGCCTGCTCTCATCGATTTTAGGCCACTAAGGGATCTTTAACGTGCGCAACTTGCACACGGGACCTCTGAGATTTTTTGCCCTTGTCCGAGAAGGCTGGGTGTTGATCTTTCCTACCGGAAGATCAGAGGTAAGGTTGAAAGACAGCATAAAGGAGACAAGGGGTAGCAGTAAAAAAGCTGCCGAAAGAGTCAGGAGCCCAGATGAGAGGGCAAAGGAGGTGAGGGGGTGGGGGCAGAAAGAGGAGACGAAAGCAGACGACATAACATAGCTAGACAGCAGGGAAGGGGGTGAAAAGAGACAATTTTAGAAAAAAAATTGCCGTCGCTATGAAGAAGAAGAAGGAGCAGGAGGAAGAGGAGGTGGAGGAGGAGTTTTTAAAAATAGTTTTAGTAGAGTTTTACGGCGCTCACAACTGCATCAGGTCATAATATGAGCGCGAAGGGGTGGATGTCAACAAAGGAGTCCATACACGGAATCAGGCTTACTCTTCTCACCTCTCTAGCTTCAACAGCACAAAGTCTGCTTCGCCTATCAAGGCACTGAGGAAATAGCGAGTCACAAGAGTATGACAAAATACAAAAGAAGTAGAGGAAAAATGACGATAGTAAGGATTAGAAAAGAAAAGGCTGCAGTTGCAGTTCAGGCACAGTTATGAGCAAGACATTGATGAATCAGCCCAGTTACAATTCTACTGTGCATAAGAACATGTTAATATCCCCCCTTTAGGAATGGCCTCCAGGAAGAAGAAGACTATACGTACATAATAATAACATAGTAGTGTGCTACTATTGGAGAAAAGGATTCCGACAACGGAGATGAGATGTTACCGCAGACTCCTTGGCATCTCGTACAAAGACCACATTTCAAATGCTGAGGTACGGAACAGAATCACAAACGCAGTGGGGCAGCACGAAGATCTAATAACCACAGGGAAGAGACGAAAATTAAAATGGTAAGGGCATGTCAAACAATCCTACAAGGAACCGTACAAGAAAAGAGAAAGAAAGGAAGGCAGAGAAGGAGATGGGAGGACAACATTGCAGAGTGGACGAAGACGATGGGTGACAATATGAGGAAAGCAAAGGGCAAAGAGAAATGGCAAGAGCTGTTTTTCAGATGCAGCGGTGCCCCCATGGTTGCCCCAACCACGGGATAGAAGAAGAAGAAGAAGAAGAAGAAGAAAGTAAGCTACCTCGATTACAGAACACTGGCTCTTAGTGATTTGAAATACAGAATATAGCAACACATAGACAAACACTACATTATTTTGTTCGGACTAAAAAGCTACATATACACACAGGTATAATAAAATACATATACACGTATCTCTCTAATTAACGCATACGTACTTGGAAATAACAACAGGAACGCCAACAGATGATGATGCAAATTGGAATATTTATTAGCCGGGAAACTATGTACATATACAGGTTTAGGTCAGTCGTTCGTACGTGATCCCTTCATCTCCACAACACCACATCTCAGTCTCTCTCTCTCTCTCTCTCCTCACCAACAGTGAGCATGCTAGCGGAGGAGGAAGAGAAGGAAGAGGAGGAGTAGGACTAGGGGGAACAACACAGCAGTCTTTAATGAAGTGGGACACATACACAGACACACAGAGAATCATGTGTCTTTTTGTCTCTACACACAGCTAGGACGGTGAGGGACAAAAGCCATAAATAAATGGATACATGTCTTGTCTAATTAATTAATTAATTAATTATGAGTACCATCGAGAATTAAAATTAATTAAAATTTAATGAATCAAATTATCATTTATTCATCAAAGAATTACATTGATTAAATAATTAAACTGAACAAGTAGAAATTATTCTGTGAGCAAAACAAAAACACGCTGAATAAAGCACACTTGACAGTTCACACAACACAGGCCACTGTCTTCTCCAGGTGTACTGGGCAAGGGGCAAACAGAATACTGGGGGCACCATGAAATGAGGGATTATAGTAGTGGAGAGAGAAAGAGTTTCAAAAAGAGAGTGAGTGAGTGAGTGAGTGAGTGAGTGAGTGAGTGAGTGAGTGAGTGAGTGACAGAGACAGAGAGAGAGAGAGATAAAATGGGGGGGGGGGGAAGAGGGGAAAAAAGAGAAAATAGCGAAGCCAGAGAAAGGGAGAAAGGGAGAAAGAGAGAGAAAGAAGGAGAGAAAAATAAAATGATATGACAGGCGGCCTCAAGATCCGAGCAAACAAAACTTGACCATCTTGCCAAAACCGAATACAAAAGCTAAAAACAAACAAAACAATCACCAATTCAAATGTTTTTAAAAAGACGTAACAGAATTTTTCACAAACATATTAGTACTGGAGTCTAGACAAACCACCATACATTTTTAACATAAAGTGTCGGCATTAAATAAATTAGCCAGAAAGTCAAAAAAAAAAATTAATTAAAATCAGTTTGTTGGGAACACTTCGTAAAAATTTGAAAGACACTTTTTCCAGTCGGGACCTACGCAAAGCATCTTGTAAGTCTTATGTAAGGCTAGAGGCAACCTCAATATACTGCAGTAAGAGGACATGACAGATAGTAAATATCCCATCAAAACAATTTAGATAAATATTTGTTTTATGTCTAAGTAAGAGTTTTACAGCATTTGAAAAACGCAAATATGTCATTCAAGTGCCGAAGATTAGAGGTGTTATTTAGAGCATTTAGGGGGTAGTATATGTACACCTTGCCTTTCTTCAGTAGCGATCAACACCAAATGGATGCAGTCTCCCAACAAAAATACTCAATGGACTCGATGAATTAACTTCCCCACAAGGGTATCGTACTCGGGTCTTCTGCATGCAGCGATGAGGGGCCTAACTATTACTGCAGACACTGCAGAAGGCAGGCTTTTCTTGATAAGCGACCCGATCAAAGAAACAGGACAATCTAAAAGTTTGAATTTGAGTACAGAGAAGCATTATATTGACACAATAATGGTCATATTAATTATAGTGCAAAAAACAAGACCAAAAAAAATTGTGGAAAAGAAAAAAATTTAGGATCGACCAATGGCGACCTCCAACCACCCATAACAAACTAGTGAGCCATGAATGTTACGAACATCGTTGAAATAAAAGTAACCAAACACATTCTAGGCAAATACGAAAAACACCGACAGAGGAGACCAGAGAGCAGCAGGCAGACCATTGTGAACATCAACAAGAGCACAGCTCTTCAAGCCATACTCAAGAGCCAAAAACCATTTCAGTTTGAGTTTGAGTTATAAAAAACCACACCGACACAATATCTGTCATATGGTGCCGGGAAGAAGTAAGACAAACAGACAGACAAAGAAAGGGGAAAGAAAAGAAGTAGGACCTACCAGTTGATCCATAAACCACCCGTAAAAAACCCATCACAGAACACACATTATAAGATAACCCACAGTTCAAGTTCAAGGGAAATAATTGGAAGAAAGATATTCCAGCACAAACAACAAGAATTTCCAAATGGTAAAAAAAAAAAAAGAAAAACTGATTTGCGAGGATAAAAGAAAATCTGATAATATCAAAAGTTACAATGTGTCACGGAAACATTTCCCCTCAGTGCTGTGTGCATTGTGTTACAGGGAGATGGAACGGACAGGAAGTGACATAGGGAACGAATGGACAGGAAGAGAAAGTCACTGAACAAATTTGAACAGACAGGTAGTGATATCACACAGAAGGAAACTTACAGGATGTGAAAGTGACATTATAGAGGTTTTAGTTCAGTAGGGTTTTTTTAACGCTTGCAACTGCATAAGGTCATATGAGCGCCAGAAGATTAGAGCTGTTACAAGAGAGTAACAAACATAAAAAAGATGAAGGGGAGATAAGGACGATAGATGTTTGATAGGAAAGAAGAAGCAAACCACACCAGAGCACCCGCCAACCACCCACTTTTAGAGGTTTAACAGTTTAACAGCCACAGAAAATTTTGCAAATAGACAATAAGAAACAGCCATAGAAAATCTTTCACAGGGACAATATTATCTTAATTTAAAATAGACAGGTAGAGACGTCACAGGAAACCAGGTAACTGGAAGAATAAGTAACATTCATCATTGAGGATAAATAGTAAAGAAGGAGCAATTGTTTTTAAAGCACAGGACAATGCCCCCCTACACGCAAGCAATGTGCTGGCGGATTTTACTAAAAGCATCATTAGAGCCCTGAACCAATGTTGGGTGATGAAATCGTCATTTCCAGGAGACTGACAGTAAAAGAAAAATGGAATAAAAGCTCGCTGAGAACATTTTTAGGCCATGCAACACATTGACGCACACACAAACAAGTCTAGACATGCGTAAACTTCCCCCGAAAGGTGTAGGAATGAGAAAGCACCCATACCACATCGCAACTGCTACCACAAGCCATAGATTATTATCATAAACATTGACGTAGCATGTTCCTTCCAGGTGATAGCTTACATCAGTAGGTTAATATACCAAACTATATAAATAAATCAGTAAAAATACTTGTAAGGAACAAATGCATCAGTAAAAAATACGCAAAAACGGGTTATCAAGTACTTATGAACATACATTACATTGCAAGTGACAAATCTGAAGGAGAAAAAATCCAATGAAAGCAGTGAAAGATTAAACCTCGTACAACACGTTTTGCCTCATGTCAAGCAGCAATGTCCCCTGTTTGTGGGGTACAAGCAAAACTAGTTACAAGGGCCATGTACAAACGCATACGCACAAACAAACACACACACATACATACAGACTTGTAAGCCCCCATACAAACATACACACACAGAAAAATTAACATCTGAAACATTTAGGGAGTAGAACATTTGAGTGGCATCATGGTGAAATCAGACACTGGTCAAAATGATAAAATTGAAGAAACCAACATTAACCAACATTTTACAGCCCTTTGGGCAATTTTTATAAAATTCGTTTTTCTGTCTCAGCATGTTTGTCCATTTAAAAACATTTTTATGTGGATTTTTACTGAAAAGCGTTGGTCAAAGGCACAAAAAAATGTAAATTTTCAGTTTAGATGGACACTCAAGCTTTGGAAGTGACCAACCTTTGGAGGACATTTTCTCGTTAATTTTACCTCTCACATCTAGTGACCCCTACCTCCTTCAAGCGCAAAATTTAAACTTCTTTAGAAGATAGATGGGCTTTTTAAATTTCAAACAAGACCAATAAAAAATACTTTAAGATGATAGTAATAACTCCATATGCCCAAAAACTGAATAGCGCTGGATTCCACCCTGTCCTGACACATTTCAAATCGACATCTTTAACAAGCTTGCACAAAGCAGCAAGCTCAGAGTCAACTCCATGATGAATTTCACTTACAACATCAGTCAAAAACTTTGGTTAATATTAAAACTGCATTGTTTTTCATGACAATCATTTTTTTAAAAAAAGGAACATAAAAATTCCAAAGAAGAACAAATGCCCACAAACATTCAAGTGTAAAGGACAAGCCAGCATGAACTGGTGGTGAAATTGAACAATCTCGTGGAATGAAGTTTGTTGAGGTTTTTTCTTTGTCACATTGGCCCCCAATCACAGCACTGTTTGAAGAGAGAATGAGAGAGAGAGAGACAGAGAGAGAGAGAGAGAGAGAGAGAGAGAGAGAGAGAGAGAGAGAGAGAGAGAGAGAGAGAGAGAAGAGACAAACAGATGGATAAAACAGACAGACAGA
>NW_004798754.1:58519-59650 GCF_000002075.1 Aplysia californica | reverse complement strand
CGCCCTCGAGAATCCATCTATTCATACATTACCGACAATATTTTGTTTAGGGCGGAATGCCATTCCTACTCCACAGTCTATTTGACACAGGATGATGTAACGCTATACGTAAATGACCGACAATTTGATTCTAACATGATACAACACTATCGATGCCTGGCAATTTGATACTATTCATACACAGCTGACAACCTGGGATACAATGCTATTAACGAACGATCAAATGCAATTTAATACACGATACCTCCAAACTCATGCACAGCAGACTATAATACTATTTTATACATTGTATAGAGTTATAATTAATAATTCAGAAATGTCAGACAATATTTCGTCTATACAGGACACCAAGCTATTCATGACAAGACAGACAATTTGATACCCGATTTCGCGCTATTCGTACACAGCTTACAGTTTGGTATTATGTAGCGTTATGCAGCGCTATTCATAAATGACAGGCAGTACCAGACGGGCATTGTAAAGTTCTGTGACATGATGACAGTGATTCGGGACAAAGCTGACTCATCGTTGTTGTAATGAATGTCAGTTGTCATGGCATCACGTGACCCAGAAGCGTGTGACGTTCCCTGGTGGATGGTTGGCGGCTGCGCTGGTGTGGTTTGCTCCTTCTTTCCGATCAAACTTCTATCGTACGCCCCTATCTCTCCTCCTTATTTTTTGTGTGTTTGTTACTGTCTTGTACAACTTTTAATCTTCGGCACTTATTATATGACCTTATTGAATCGTAAGGGCGTAAAAACTCTTTAAAAAAGACGCGCCTACTCTACACAATCATTTGTGGTTCCTCGTGGAATGTGCAGTCCACAATAAACGTCATGTATCGTCAGATCGCCGTGAACGTTCATTAAAAAAAAATATTGTTCCCGGTAAAGTCACCGTAACGGGTGGTTGGCGAGGGAGCTCTCTTATGGTTTGCTGCTTCTTTCCTATCGAACATCTATAGCCCTTATCTCTCCTCATTTTTCGTGACACAGTTCCTCTCTTATAACACCTCTAGTCTCCCGTACTTACAATGTACATGTATATATGATGACGTAACTGTGTTGCAAGTGCCGTAAAATGCTTACTCTAAAACAAAAGAGTTGCAGTCGCGGCTGAGGGTGGGTTTTT
>NW_004798754.1:55313-57115 GCF_000002075.1 Aplysia californica | reverse complement strand
CCCCCCAGCCTCCTTCACCCTTCTCTCTTATTTTTTTTTTAGAAAGCAAGAAAGAGAAACGCAGACGCAAAGAACAGAAAGGAAAGAAAAGAAGTAAGAAACATCTGCAGCAACCTCCAACCATCCGCGGGATGCTAATGGAATCACTCCTCATTAACCAAAGCTCACACTGTGTGTGGCATCCTGGTGGAGGTCGCACCTCCCACTCGTGACTGTTTATACTATACCGCCACCAAAAACACTTCAGATTTTATCGCAAAAATTCGACCCTGCTAGTTAGTGCCAACCATGGCTGAGTTGGATACAGCATCACAGCAGAAAAAAACTAGATACTCAACAATCAAATAAACTACTACACCACACGTGAATCGAACTCAGAACTTTAGTCATGTGCAGAGGCACAACCCCATTAACCTACCACCACAAACTCTCTGTCCCAGACAAGAATGAACAGACTGTAGGATTGTTACATTTAATTAATACTTCACATACCACTGTGGATACATTATCTATATCCCAGGATGGACGCTTAATCTATATCCCAAAATGGAAGCATTATATATCCCTCAGAGTGGATACATTTTTTACATCAAACTGTGAATGCATTATCTATATTCAGCTGTTGATATATATTCCAAAACTTACTATGTATCTCCCAATATGGACACATTATCTATCTTCTAATATGGATACATTATCTATCTCCTAATATGGACACATTAGCAATATCCCACTGTGGCTGCCCTTCCGTCATGGAACTGCTACAGAGATGGAGGACAATGATTGGTGGGAACCAGAAGGGAAGAAAAAGCAGGAGTTTAGCAGAGCTGCATCCCCATCTCCCCCCAAAAAACCAATGTGAAAAAAATAATAATCAATAAACAGAAAATAAATAAATTTTTAAAAACATGCAAAGAAAATAAATATTAAAAATCGACCCCCATTATAAACAGTGCAAAAGTCATAATTGTACACTGCACACTCATGCAATGCGAGCCGTAGGTGAACTCAACAATCTCAACAGAAAGCTCAAAAAGTCTCCAGGCTGGACAGTATCCATCAAACACATAAAATACCAGAATCTAGGTCGAGCAACAGGAACGTCCAAAGCACATTACAGAAACACCAACGGAACCCACAGAGTCTAATATTTCCTTATGTAATGGTTGGATCAGAACAAAACTGGATGGAAAGAGAAGAAAAAGAAGAAAACGATGGACAAAATGTTTTTATGAAGGTTGGACATAAATCAAATTCATGTTAAAAAATATAGAGCACTGACATATGAACAAAGAAACAAACCAACCGGCAATGGGAGAGATGTACAGAGCCTAACTACAGTAAAACTTATGGAAAGAAAACATCATGCAGAAAAAATGTCATCAACATGCAGAGTGCTACAAGTCATTCAATGACCAGACAGGAGACAAATTAATGTTCCTTTGTGCATGATGTGTGAGTCACTGCGTGTTTGTATGCGTGCGTGTGAGCGTGTCTGATTATGAAGCCCTTCACAGCTCTAGAGGCCTAATCCCAAACCTGAAATAATATGTGAAGGAGAGAGAGAGAGAGAGAGAGAGAGAGAGAGAGAGAGAGAGAGAGAGAGAGAGAGACAGACAGACAGACAGACAGACTGTCAGTGTGTGTGTGTGTGTGTGTGTCCTGTCTTGAACATCGTAAAAGAGGAGCCACTTCCAACAAAATAAACCTAAAGGTGAGTCATATGTGTGGGGGTGGTGGTTGTGTGTCTGTGAGAGAGAGAGAGAGGACAGAGAGAGAGAGAGAGAGAGAGAGAGAGAGAG
>NW_004798754.1:34210-55147 GCF_000002075.1 Aplysia californica | reverse complement strand
GAGGGAAGAAAAAGAGAGGGAGAAAGAGAGGGGGAGAGGAGTAGAGAGAAAGCAACAGATTGAGAGTAAGACAGAGATAGGCGAGAGACAGAGGGGGAGAGAGAGTAGGAGAAAAAGAAAGAGAGAGACAGAGGTGTGTGGAGCAGCGAGAACCAGAGAGAGGCACATTTTCCCAGGCTCACCACCCACTAGCCATCATGTTGCATCCCCTACCACCTCACCCCACACACGTAACTTCCTACCTTCAACCACAATGGCAATGCCTCTACTCTTTCAAGCAATACACAGAAACAAAAGAATAAAATAAACCTTCAAAAATCTTCAATTTGGAATATCAGTAGATTTGTACAACTTTCTCCTCCCCCAATCCAGTACCAGCGCAGAGACAATTAGGACCTGGTCACTCCGATATTAACAACACACAACCTCTTGTTGCAAGGACCAAAACAACATTCATTGCCGTCATTTATCATTGTCGTACGTCAAAGGACGAGGTTTTATAGGAGAAGCAAAAACCTGTTTTATTTCATGCAGGACATCATGGTTTTACAAAACGTCCGTCTAAATCCATTGCTATTTGAATAAGAGGGATAAGATCAAGACAAATGGATGGATGCGTCACATAAAATCTACAAATTTTGACTGCTCAGGGCAAGATTCCATAACACGTCACCTTTCAAAATGGCGTATGGCAGAGTCTTACACAAAGCAGACAATTTGATTTTTAAAATGTTTTTATTTTAGCCGAGTTTTTACGGCGCTCGCAACTGCATAGGGTCATATGACCGCCAAGGGGTGGATGTCAACAGAGAAGTCCATGCAGGGAATCAGATTTGATTTTCAATTTAAAAAAAAAAGTTTTGACAGACTACGACGCTGAATGATGGCCAAGCATTGATCTCAGGTCTACCTACAAAGTTCAGGCAGCAATTGCAATGTCTACACAGGGACTAGTTGGGACAGCCCTTTGGCGGGCTGGGACATTAGAAAACAAAACAAATACATGAAAAAAAATCCCACTTAGATGTGTCAGAATGTCTGTGAGCCAGTGTGTCTTTTTTGTATCTGTTAGTATGCACGCCTCTGTCTGTGAATCCTACTTAATTAATTGTCTGTGTGTTTGTGTGTTTGTACATCAATACACATATATATGTATGTTTGTATGTGCAAGTGTGTGCGAGTGAGTGAAAGTGTGTGCGTGTATGTGTGTGAGTGTTTAGGTATGTATGTAATGTGTTTATGTATATACATGTATATATATCTGTCTGTGTGTGTTTGGTGTGTTTATGCAAGTATGTACATGTGTCTATGTATTGCATGTATACAGTATATCTGTGTGAGTCAGTGTGTTTATACATGTATATAATTTGTCTGTGTGAGTTTGTGTGTTTAAGCATGTATGTAACGTGTCTATGTATATACATGTAATATAATATGTCTGTATGTGTTTGTGTACACCAGCATGATGTCACCAGTCCGGCGACCCCGGGTGGACCTCTCACAGCGGCACCTTTTCCTCTGGCAGCGGGTTCATGGGCTTGGCCGCGTCGTCGGCCGCCTCGGGGGTGGTCACCACGCCGTCCTCGCTAACCTGGGCGTCGCGGAACGCCTCGTCTATCTCGCTGGACGAACGGCTGCCCGTCACTTTGGCCTGGACGTGGGGGGAAAGAAGAGAGAGAGAGAACAGGAACATTTAAGTCTCACATGACGAAACTCACCAAGCTTTCTTTTATCTACTGTTGCTCTTTTTTCTAAATGCAGGTGCTTTTTTCACCTTCAGCAGCACAATTTAGACCATTTAGCAGGTTTTTGCCAACAGTTTCAAAATCCAATCAGGGACACTATTCGTTACCTTAAGTTTAGTAGTATGAGTTTTACAGCACTTGCAACACAATCAGGTCATACGAATGTCGAAGATAAGAGACATTACAAGAGAGTTACAAACACAAACAAGGAGGAGAGATCAGGACGATAGATGTTTGAAAGGCAAGACCGAGCAAACCACACCAGAGCACCCGCCAAATACACTCAACGATACATCAGATTATACAACAAGAAACAAAATTACATCTAGTTAGGGCAGGGTTTGGTGTAGTGTGTGTATCATACGATATATGCAAATTCACGGTTGCCAAATTCGGGAATATCCGGAAAAATTCATGACAGTTGGCAAGCCTAATTTAGGAGGCGGGCTGCCGACTCTTGCGGTCAGAGCCAACCCCGGTTTGGAGGGATACAAAAGACAACATTTCAGCAAATGAAAAGACTCAAATATCGAACTCGGGTCTCCTGTGTGCGACAGCAAAGCACCTAACCGTGACACCAACAACACCGGTTGTAACTAGCTGTTTGAACAGAGCTCTGTTCATTTCAATGAAGAGGAGCACATTAACACAATAATTGTGATACACTGCTGTGAAACTAAGATAGACAGACAAACAAAAGCAACAGAAGGAGAGAAAAGAAGTAGGACCTACAAGTAAATGAACCCAGTTTCAGTTTTAACAAGAATTATATGCACTTGCAACAGGAATAGGTCATGTAATAAGTGCCTAAGACAAGAGGTGTTTGTAGAAAGTAACATCATAACAAAAGGAGGCGAGGTAAGAACTATAAATGATTGATCAGAAAGAAGAAGCAACCCACACTAGAACACCTGCCAGCAACCCATGTCTACAGTACAAAACAGCATGCAGTCGTGCTATTTTTAATTTCCTTTTTTATTATAACAAGTATAATAAAAAAGACACAAAGCAACTCTACTTCGATAGTGGCAATGTGGTGGTTGCTGTTTTCGCTAAGAGGCATACTTGACTAAAACACGTCAAACGACACATGTAACAGAAAATTCTGCCCATGACACATGTCCAACAATGCACAACTGACATGTACATGACATATACGTATGTATATCACACACTGCATGACACACAACAAACGTTACATCGTCCCTCAAAACACGAACTAGCGTAAGCCACATTTTGTTAGTTTTGCAGGAGAGACGTTTAAAGATTTGGGCGATTTTCACCATCCCATTGTGGCGTCAAACAGCCGATCTTGCCCTTAATATTTTGACATAACGTGCATGGGCCAACTACTTTTCAATTGGCTAGAAGCGTCTTTGTGAGGATAGTAGGTTTTGAAGGAAAAATGACCTTTTTGTCCGATACGCTACTACGCGCTACGTCAATGACAGCCTCGATGTGTGTCTTACGTTACTAGATTGTTGGATACGTTAGTACGCGCTTTTGTATTCTAAAGCGTATATTATACTTTATATACGTACATTGCGTGGCTTACGCCTAAATGGTAACTTCCAAATAACAATAAAAATGCAAAGAAAGATCAATTTGGTTTAAATTCACGGGTTATATTATCCGTGACAAATGATAATGTTAACAGCAACTCGGAATATGAAGGCGTCAACTGTATATGATTTTTTTTAAATAGTAACTCGCAGTTCCATGACATTGTTCCACGAAAATGAGTCTTCTGTATCAGATCCTCTTCGTGCGTCCAGGATATTGAAGTCTTTTGATAAGCCTTTGAGATCCAGAAAGTCTTTAGACTGCATCTGATTCTCCTGGCAAGACTTTTGAGGTCGAGCGAAAGACATCTCTGTTGCTACCTGAGAAGGAGGGAACAAATCCCCAGCCCTCTTCAGAGCATGTCCTATAGCACTGTGTGCAGAATCACCCTCGTTCTGACGATAATTTGTTTCAAAAAACCTCAATGACATCTTTTCAAGATTCACACTTATGCTCACTGTACAAAATCATCGCAGGCGTAATCGAATTTTAGTTCTGACCACTGCATCCATCGGTAAAAAGAAAAGCTTTTTCGATGCCACGGTCGTCCTAAAACTTCAGAGCACGGTGGACTGTAGTTGAAATTTCCGAGGATCCACGTTTGCTTTGCGTTTCATCCCTAGTGAAGCAGTGACAATCTCTGTTAGCAATGTTATAGAAAGTCTGGTTGTAGTTCGACAACCTCCTTTTGTAAAAGATGGCGCTCTCCTGAGACATAGGGAGGTCAATCACCTGC
The DNA here is from genome assembly GCF_000002075.1 of Aplysia californica. NCBI lineage: Eukaryota > Metazoa > Mollusca > Gastropoda > Aplysiida > Aplysiidae > Aplysia > Aplysia californica. The sequence goes on along the minus strand of NW_004798754.1, from coordinate 51,103 downwards.
TGCAAATCAAAACTTGCACTGAGAATGTTTTCACTTTCCTGAGCCTATTTCTTGCACTTGCATACATCCTTTATTTCCCTGACCTTTTTCTTTTTCTCCCACATGGATCTCAAACTTATCCCTTTGTTTCTTCATTTCCTTGGTGATAATTGACACAAACAGAGCACTGGTCTTTATTGGGTCGGTGGATTGACAGATTTTTACTTTATAATACATGGTTGTATGTTGTGAAGCTTGGTGGCCTTGTTCTGGGCATCCATTCCTGGATGAACATAAGATAGATAAGATTAGATAAGATAGTACTTTATTATCCCAGAGGGAAATTTTCCTCGGCTGTACAGGACCGTAAAAACACATGCAGGTATACATTAAAAAATTTTAATCATATATATTACTCTCATTAAAATTCAATATGAAAGGAGAAGTAAAGCTGACAAAATGTACATATCAAAAGCATCATTCAACCACATGCAGGAATTTAAATACTAGACCTTTGGAGTTATATACAGATACATACTCTAAGAGCAACACACATCTATGCTCATTCTGACAAAAGCCTTATGCTAGATGGTATAAAACTTCTTTTATATCTTTCTTTCTTTGTTTTTGGAGGTACATATCTGCCGCTGCGTGATCTTACAATTTGTGTGGAAAAGGGGTGTGATGGGTCATTTATAATGCTTTTTTTTTTATACGTGTGGTGTTATACATTTCATCCATTCTCATAAAATCATATCCAGAGATCTTGCTGGCTTTCTTAATGGTTCTGTCAAATTTTTCTTTATATCTTTCACCTTACAATTCCCACCCCAGCAGCAAATACAAAATAATAGCACACTTTCAATCATAGAATGGTAAAAAAGGGACATAATCTTATTGTCAACACGGAAACTTTGTAATTTCCTTAAAAGAAACATTCTTTGATTTACTTTTTTATGCACAAGAGCAGCGTGGGGATGCCAGTCATGTGGTACATGTGCCGTTTGCTGAGTTCAGGGCTCAGATACTCTCTTGTTGATTTTTCTCTACAGTAATGAGATTCGACTTTAGGAAATCTGTCGAAGTGATCTGATATTGCTTTGCGCACAAACGCATCTCTTTCTCTTTCTGCCTCAGATTGTCTCCCACTTCGTTTGTCTTTCTCAGCTATACCAGTGGAAGTAACTTTGTTCAATGCCGCTCTGGCGCTCTGTTCTGAAATGCCCAAAGTGTTTAAGAAAAACAATTTGCAGACTGGAACAAAACTGTCCCCAACTGTAAGCATGTACTGTCTGGTATTACTTCTTCGTGATTCGCCTTCAGTGTATTTCCTCTTTGTTTTACAGCATTTGACATGTCTCACAAGAAACTCCCGTTTCATTCTTAGATCTCCAAGGGAGTGATACAAATAAAAAATGGCCAGCCTCTGCTCATCAGTAATTGTTGAGCATTGTTTCTTGTGCTTTGTACACTTGTCTCCTTTAAATCTTGCTCTTATGTGTTTGGTGGGCAGTCTTTTTTGTCTTCATGCTTGTGTACTCTTGTCCCAAATTCCTCTTCATTTTGGCTTCCATGACTTATGCAGTCTGTGAGTTTAAGGCTTGTTGTTGTTGTTGTTAGCGATCCAGTAGCATCTGAGCGTTAACTCTTCTGCATGATGCCATTCGGAAATAGTTGCATGTTTGTTCTAACTGTTGTCTTGAGGAGTAGAGGCAATTAGATGTGTGGGGTAGCTTGGGAAGAAAACATCCCCTTAAATCAGTCAGTTTTCTACAGAAGAACAGATGATGTTCCACTGTCTCTGAAGGGTAGTCACATAGTGGGCAGGCAGCAGACTGCTTTACTCCAATTCGGTTGAGATGTTGGTTGAGGGGTACATGTTGTGTTGTAAGTTGGAAGATTATGGATTAAGTTTAAGGCTTCACCAGGGTTCTGAATGTCAATCAGAGTTTGAACAGTAGGGCTACATGTCAAAGAAAGAGTGGTTGTTCAGAGCGGGATCCCATTTGTAAACAAAGGACGAGTAAAAAGGGACTTCTAGAAGTGGAGTCTGAGCATTCACTGCCTCTCTCGAAGCACACTGCTCACGTGTGTGAGTGTTTAGTTTAGCTTGTCTTCCCGCTCTCTAGAAGCGCTGTGCGGTATTTTTTTGCCATAGGCTCAGCCCTGGCTGTGTGGCTTACATTAGTAGGCCTATGTGCTGTATAATAAAAACACAACAATGGGTCAAAGTGTACGTCATGCACTAGCGTAACCAACTGTGTATTAGTACGTACTGTATCTTTTTGTGGACAAGTGGGATACGTTCAAACTGGAATCGACTATATCTCAACTATTTATTGCTCCATTCCTACGATCTTTTGAGAGGATGTAGTATAGGATAAAGGGAACCGCGTGATTGGTATAACTCGATTTCGGGTCAGATGTGGCTTACGTTAGTACGTGTTTAGAGGGACGACATGACCTATATCATGACGCACATTATACGAAATACATCACACAACACACAGTTCATAACATATAATACTACACACAAAATACTTCACACAACATATATCACACAAAACACATTACACGACATATATCACACAACACACATTACACGACATCTATCACACAACACATTACATATATCACACAACACATGTTATACTACATATATCAAACAACACACAACATATATCACACAACACACATTATACGACACATATATCACAACACATGACATATATCACACAAAACACGACATATATCACACAACACACGTTATACTACAGTACATATATCACACAACACACATTACGTGACAAACAATGGAACTTGGATTCAACGAAGTCACCAGGCCTGACCTTCAATTTCGTTGAATCCGAGTGTTCGTTATAGCAAACATGAGGTTTTTGTGCAGATAATTACAGAAACCGAGTAAGAATATGTATAATGTATTCGATTTCCTCAATCAAAAGTTGTTTGCTTTCAAATGATGCCCTGGAAAATTCTTGAAAAAAGCACTGAACTCTACCAAGCACACACTGTGCAAAAAGGCACAACTAGCTCAAATGCACGTTTGTGTCATCTATCACCAATGACTTATTGATTTTCAAATAAGTTGTATTGCTGTGTATAGCCTAGTATATATATGGCAATGTTTGATTCTACAGACCTGCATGTAATGCATTACGTAGACCTATTTCACGGCTAGCTTATCATTGTAATATTGATCAGCAGCCAGGGGAAAAAACTATTGTGCGTACTATGACACATTTATATCACAACTGACTACTGACATTCCATGCCCAGACCGCTTGTTATTTTTACTGATTTTAATTATTAGAAAATACGAGGAATCCAACTTCTTCTGTTGAATCCAGGTTTTCGTTGAATCTGAGTTAGCTCAATCCACGTTCCACTGGATATCACACAACACACGTAAAACAACAAACACCACACTGCATGACATCCCCAACCAAATTCACACACGCCACAACCTCACCACACTAAATACGAGGGAAGACACCACACAGATATCAGCCAAAAAGGCCACAGGGTGCACAAGAAAGATGACCACACCAAAAAGCTACAACATGATAAGAAGTCACAAGTCAGAGCTTAGGGCACATCAAAAAAATATTACGAGACAAAAATTCATAGAGGGACACATGTTTTTAGTACTAGTTTTGCGGTGAGGTGCTTGCAAGACACACAAGTCATACATTAAGTGTCAAAGATTATTATAAGTGATACTACAGAAACAAACACTCAAAAAAGGAGAGATATGGATGATAGATGTTTGATACGAAAAAATGCACAACCCATACAAGAGCCCCCACCAACCACCCATGAGAGGCATTATATAAAAAAACGCTGTTACATGAAAAAAGAAGTCGCCAAAAAGCACACGAAAAAGGAACTAGATCTATATGTAACATCACTACAAGTACGTACGAGAAAGAGAGGGGAACCCACAAACATACAGTCTATCCTGCTCAAACGGCCACCACCTGTCCAAGACAATCACCCGAACAAACAACCACTTCTCACTTCCCACGTGCGTCTTTTAAAAAAATATAATAACCAAAAAAAAATCATAATGACTCTGTGTGGGCAGTTGGCAGGTGCTCTGACATGGCTTGCTCCTCCTATCCTATCAAACATCTCTCGTCCTTATCTCCACTCTATCTTTTTTGCTTGCTCCTCTCTTGTGACACCTCTGATCTTTGACAATTATATTATGACCTAGGGTTGCAAGTGCCGTAAAACTATTATTAACCGCCACCTGTCTAAGACAATCACACTTGTACCAACAACCACCTTACATCCTCCACTTGTATTCTATTTTAAATATAATTATAATGGCCCTTTTCAAGACACAACTTTTCTCCGGGACAACAATGGGTGGCTGTCTTGGGCGATTTAGACAGTGCTGCCATATTTTTAACCCTTCCAGCCCCAAGTGTATATATTTTCAACAGCGCTTTTACCTCCCACCATCCCAAGAGTGAATATTCTCAGTTTCAAGGGGTACCGAATTTGACCATTTTTCAAAATTAGTCATCCTAAATAAACATTAGTTTTTATAATATTTGTTCATTTAGCTTTCAACATTGTTATTGTTTTATGTTATTATCTAAACCTCATGACAGGGGCTCTCGTGGCCTAGAGGTTAAGGTGTTGGCCTCTCATTCAAAGGTCTCAGGGTTCGAATCCGGGTAGCAACCGAAAAATTTTCTTCTCTAAAATTGACTCAGTTCACCTCCTTTCCTGCTCTCTAGCAATGTTCTGTTGTCTGCTTTCATTTCCACTTTCTGCCCCCACCCCCTCACCTCCTTTGCCCCCTCCTTTGGGCTCCTGACTCTTTCTGCAGCCTTCCTACTGCTCCTCCTTGGCTCCTCCTTACTGCTGCCTTTCTGCCACACCCCTGATCTTCTGATAGGAAAGATCTACACCTAGCCTTCTCGGACAAGGGCGAAAAATCTCGGAGGGCGCGTGTGCAAGTTGCGCACGTTAAAGATCCCTTGGTGGTCTAAAATCGATAAGAGTAGGCTTCGGCCGCCACCCAGGCAAAATTCAATATTTCCTACCAACTGAAAATATTACGTGTGTCCCGCGTGCTCATATGACCTTATGCAGTTGCGAGCGCCATAAAACACTTTACAAAAACAACAAACAAACCTCATGACACAGACACTACATTACTTTTTAGAAAGCTTGCCTCTTTTTCTGAAATACTGCTGTATTGGCTGGGACTGAGGTTAGGGAGAGCACAAAAATGGCTGGGATTGGAAGGGTTAAAAAGCCACAACAGAGGCAAGGTGGGATAATAATAAAAATAAATAATTAAAAAAAAATATCATTGGTATAGCTTACATTGCCACTCAACAACAAGCTCTATAGGTGTTACAATATATTGGTTTTAGTGAGAGTTTTATGGAACTTGTAACACAATTACGTTATACATGTATAAGTAAATGCCAAAGATTATGCTGAGGTGTTACAAGAGAATAACAAACACAAAAAAGAAGGAGATATAAGGACGATAGATCATAAAGAAGGTGCAAACCACAAGAGAGCACCAACCAACCACCCAGGGATAAGAGGTTATCACGCATTAACGTGTAGTTCGAATAAAGACACGCACATTGATGTGCCGGTGGTCAATAAGTGCAGCAGGGAAAAAATGTTTGACAAAAATATTCAAGTGTGAGTGGTTGGCGGGTGTTCTGGTGTGGTTTGCTCCGTCTTTTCTATCAGACTCAAATGTCCTAATGAATGTCTCCTCCTTTTCTTTGTATGTTATTCTTTAGTTAGACCTCCAATCTTCAGCACCTAATATGACCTATTTAATTTGTGTTGCAAGTGCAATAGAACTCTTTCTAAAACTGACCAGAAACACAAGAGAGAATGAAAAGAAGTAGGATTAACAAGTAGCCCCCACAAACCACTGCAGGGATTACATACTTGTTTGTTTTTGTTTTGTTTTGTTTGTTTGTTTGACTAAAGAGGACACAATGATGGTCATTTACTGCTGGGGAAAAGGTCAGACAGGCAGACAGAAACCAGAAGTAGGACCTCCCAGTGACACCCTCCAACCACCCGCAGAGATATATACAAGCCCATAAAAAAAAAAAAACAGTACACGAAAAAAAGTCACAGCACACACTAGACAGGAGGACACATCAAAAAGCTATCATGGTAAGTAATGACCAAAAGTGAAAAAGCACTCTGAAATCGATATATATGTATATAAAAAAGCCAACAAAAACCCACTCCCTCTTTTACCCTAAACAGCGGGTCCTGAACAACAGAAAGCCACAAAGAAAGAAATAAAGAAGAAGAATAGCAAAAATCATCAATATAATAATTATAATAATCATAAAATGATAACAATACTTTTTTGTTTGTTTGAGTAAAGAAAAGCACATCGACACAATAATGATCATAGTCCATGGAAAGAGTAAACTGAGAGACAGAAACAACAGAGGGAAAGTAAAGAAATAAGACCAACCAGTGGCGTACCCCAACCATTGGCAGAATAATAATACTGCTACTACTAATATTAAAACTGATAATAATAATAATAATGATAAAATTTAAAAAAATAATAATGGGGATGATAATAATGATGATGATAATAATAATAATAATAATGATAATAATAATAATAATAAAATAATAATAATAATAATAATAAATAATAATAATAATAATAATAATAATGAGAAGAGAAAGAAGGAGAAGGAGAAGGAGAAGGAGAAGGAGAAGGAGAAGGAGAAGAAGAAGAAGAAGAAGAAGAAGAAGAAGAAGAAGAAGAAGAAGAAGAAGAAGAAGAAGAAGAAGAAGAAGAAGAAGAAGAAGAAGAAGAAGAAGAAGAAGAAGAAGAAGAAGAAGAAGAAGAAGACGAAGAAGAAGAAGAAGAAGAAGAAGAAGAAGAAGAAGAAGAAGAAGAAGAAGAAGGAAGAAGCATTTGTATAGCACATATCCCTACAACAGCAAGCTCTAAAATGTGCTTTATCTACACAGAAAGCGAAAAAAAACCAAATTAATTAAAATCTAGGAACAGCAACAAAACAAATAAGAACAAAGAAGCCAAACAAACAAACAAAATAAAATCCCTTATGTGGTTCAGGGGAAAAATGTACAGTTACATGTTTTACATTATCAATGACGCAATTCACTTCATTTAAGGAGATCGGCAGCTCAAACCTTGTCTGACACAGCCAACACAAGCTGAGAGGGTTAAAGTATCCAAACAGACAGCCGGATATAATAATTTTTTTTAAAAAGTAGATATCATCCACACTCAAAAGATGTGAACTCAAGTCTTCGGCATTCGGCAACAAAGAGTCTTTATAAGTGCTCAGTAACAAACATGGTGACAAGATAAGCACATCACTAAGCTGAAGCTGTACAGTGAAGGATGAGCACATTAATAAATAATAATTAAATGATTATAGGATAAGATGTTTATTTTTTAAAGTTTTAGTCGGAATTTACAGCACTTGCAACAAATAAGGATATCCCCACTCAAAGAAGTGAACTCATGTCTTCTGCTTTCGACGACAAAGAGCCTTACCACTGTACCAGATACTGGTTGTGCAGAGCCACCTTAGCTGCCAACTTTTCAAAACCAAAAAAATCAAGACTCCACTCATGCGGAGTGTCAAAATGGAGGGCACTGGCCGGCCAAGCCCAGAACCCAGATACCTTAAGAGTTTGTATCAAACTATGAAAGACAAATAAACATCTATAGCAAATACACGCTACTACTTATTTTCTTTTTTTTAAGTGTGTGTGTTTCACGTCATTTTCCATAAGTCATGCAAATATTGCGAATAGACACAATTAGAAATAAAAAGTATATTTACGTAATTTACAACAAGTCGCATAAGACCAATGGAAACGGAATTCAAAAACAGAAAGAAACAAATTAAAAACAAAATATGAGTCGGATTTTATGCAAACCTGATTTAGGTTCTTCGATGGTTTAAAAGAAATATCCGGGAGCTCTGATTTTAGCAAAGTACTTGGCTACTTATCATAATCCACGTTGTGCTGACAATCATGTTTGTTTATTTGTTTGTTTGTTTGTTTGAGTGAAGCACACTGACACAATAATGGTCATGTAATGAGACGGACAGACAGAAACAATAGAGGAAAAGAAAGTGAAGAAGTCGGACGAACCACTGGCGCCCTCCAACCACCCGCAACAATGAAGCACTTGGGATCATTCACAGCATTACAACAATTCTAAAATGGTGCTCTATTAAGATGCAACATTGACATGCCTGAGTACTTCATGATCACAACATTGACACACACACAACACAACACCGCAACAACAGCGACACACAACATATCAATATTACAACAGCAATACACTCAAAATTTTTAAGTTACATTTACAACAATACATCTAGTACTTTAAAGTCACAACAAGGATACGTCCAATATTCTTAAGTTACAACACAAGCTACAACAACGATACATCCAGTTGCCCAAAGCTATGACAACAATACACTCGGCATTCTAAAGTAACAAAACTGTGCACTCAATGTTCCTGCAACACAATAGCGAAAACAACCAGTATTTTAAAATTACAACAAATAGTAACACACTCGGTATCTTTTTAAGTAACAGAGTCAGGGTGCTGCCAATATGGGTAAGTCCAGACTTGGACCAAAACGGAAAGGAACCATTTTGTAATTTTCCTCTTCAGTGTGCATCATTTGGTACTGAAACTTTTCAAAAGTGCCGAGCTGTTATCCTATATATATATATGTTTATTTTTCTTATTTTTAAAAAGTGCTTTATAAAACAAGAAACTTTTATTGCCCTTTTAGCAAGCATTTTATGGCACTTGCAACAACATTAAGTCACATAAGTGCCACCGAATAGATAGGTGACCCAAAAGTAACAAACACAGAAAAGAAAGAAGAGAGAATAGATAAAGACAATTAGATGTTTCATAGGAAAGTAGGAGCAAACCACATCTGAGCACCCGCCAACCACCCACAGAAAGATTAGATAAAGACAATAGATGTTTTTTAGGAAAGTAGGAGCCAACCACATCAGAGCACCTGTCAACCACCCCACCATATTGGCAGCACTATGACCACAGTAATCAACTTGGGTGTCCTAGAGTTACAACGGCGAGACACTCACCAAGCGCTCCTTCAAGCCTTCAATGGAGCGGGAAGACTTGCAAACAAGAGAAATTGTAAAGAGGTAGACGAGGGTGGGTGGAGGGTGGGGGAGGGGGACCTTAGCTACACTGGGCTGGAGGAAGAATTGGGTACCTATATGTGTGTGTGTGTGTGTGTGTGTGTGTGTGTGTGTGTGTGTGTGTGTGTGTGTGTGTGTGTGTGTGTGTGTGTGTGTGTGTGTGTGTGTGTGGGGAGAGAGAGAGAGAGAGGGAGAGAGAGAGAGAGAGAGAGAGAGAGAGAGAGAGAGAGTCGCGAGAGAGAGAGAGAGAGAGAGATATAGAGAGTGAGAGATATAGAAAGAGAGAGAGAGAGTGAGAGAGACAGAGAGAGCGAGAGAGAGAGAGAGAGAGAGAGAGAGAGAGAGAGAGAGAGAGAGAGAGAGAGAGAGAGAGAGAGAGAGAGAGAGAGAGAGAGAGGAGAGAGAGATGTGGGGGGGAGGAGGGACAGAAAGAGAGACTGAAAAAGTATATAATGTGCATGCCTGGGAAGTGTAAGTTGTGTTTGATAGAGTTCAAACGTGTAAGAATATAATCTAGTTAGTGTGAGTATATATGTTTATGCCTGTGTGTGTATGTGTGTGTGTGTTTGTGCATGTGTGAGAGTGTATGCAGGAATGAGCACCCGAACATGCAGATGAGTAAGAGAGACGAACAACAGGGGTCACAGACCATCAGGAAGGTTTCCCACATAAAAAAGGTTGCAAAATGAATGAGGACAGGGGAAGTGGTGGTCTTTCAGGGAAGGAAGGTAATCTACACAGCCAGAAATCTATCACATACACATACCCAGACGTAACACACACATACACACCCACACACAAACACTCTCTCTCTCTCTAGCTCTTACACACACACGCCCGCACACACACAAACAGACAAACACACAATGGACATGCACATGCACACGCACACACACACACACACACAATCACACAATGTACATTTACACACACACACACAAATGAGCATGCATACACACGCAGGGAGAAAGCTGAGAAAAAAGAAGGCTTGCATTTTTTAAGAACTAAAACATGTACACACTGTCGCTTAAAGGAAGGGAAGCATTTTTTAATGAGCGTTGGTGTGCGTTTGTATAAATATTATATCAAATATATATGTACGTATATAAACACAAGTATGTCTATCTAACAAAGCAAGAACAAAATGTCACAAACATTTACCCATACTTCATACTTCTGAGACTTACCAAAATCTCTCCACCCCCCCCCCCCCCCCCCCCCACACACACACACAAGAAAAAAAAACAATCAGAAGACCGTCCTGGCACATCCATAGCTGTAGGAAAAACAAGAAGTAGTTTCAACCTGCCATTTAACCTACACTGCCACACTTAAAATAAAAAATGTATATTATGTTTTTACACCCCCTCAACACAATTTAGATTATTTAGGAGGTGGACTTCCGACCCTGCCTGTCAGAGCCAACCCGGGCAGAGGGAAATACAAAATCACAGCAGAAAGAGTAAGATAATCAATGAACATTTTCTCCCCACTTGGGAATTGAACTCGGTTCACCCACAGGCGACAATGAAGCACCATACTGCTACACTGAAGATGTCTCTCTTTATTACAATAATCCAAATATTTTAAATTTTCTGTCGTCACATTTGTAGTGACCTATGTAGACGACATTTAATAATCATTTAATCCTGATTGATTGATTATAATTAAGAATCCATCAAAATAATTTGGATCATATAGATGAATAGATGGCAGGCTCAATCGACCCAACAAGCCAGGACCAACTGTAGGTGAATGGGACACAAAAATCCAGGCATACAGACAGACAGAATAACAATTTTCCTCGCTTAGAAATCAAAGTCACATTCTCTGCGTGCAATGACAATAATTAAAGAGCCAAAACCCTTATACCATAAACTCCGATATCAACCTCTTAAATAACCGTACGGTGCAATGTTCAAAGATACTTAAGGTCCTTAATAATTCATCCATCTCTGAGTCATGGCCTTTTTGAGTCTTATCAGACGATCTTAAGGCAGTGTGTATGATACAGCTTTGCCTGGGTGGTAGACATAGAGGTACTAGATTGCCCAAGCAAGTAGAGCCTACTACTTCCCTCGCTTCTGATCTTGATCTCCTTGATATGCTCTAAAGGAAAGAAATCGTCAGTACATTTGGAATCAAAGGATGTGTAAGGGTGTGTCTTTTTCTTTCTCTTCTGTTAGACTTTACAAGCAGTCGGCTACTCTACTGGTTCTTCAATATACAGTGCTACTGATTTTTACGAATGTGACCATTTGTCCTCCTAAATCAGTCAGCCACATTCCAATTTCAAAAGTACTTTCTCTCCACCTCTAAAATTGCAGTACAATATTGGGAGGGACATCAAATCCTTGACTCTTAAGGCGGCTACACAAGTACGTTCCAAACTGCCTGTTTGGAAAGGAAAGGCAAACCAGGCGCAGAACTGCAGATGTGGATGAAAAACTATTAGTAAAAAGTTAAACCTGTAGGCCGAACCGGCAGTTTCAACATGTTTGGATTTTCTAACTACAGTTCAGCACGTTCAGTCGACAACAGCCTTTGTGTGACGTCACAAGCTTAGCCGGCTTATCTTGTCACTGCCAATATCTTCAAAATGATTTACCGCCACCTTTGAGAGCAGCCAAATTTTGTCATCCAAGTTTGCAGCATCACAAACTTCCCCACAATAACTCCGCTCGTACTTAACCTATTTTCCTAAAATCAACACCAAACAAAGGGGAAATCTATGATCCAAGCAATATACTTATACAGTGGAGTCTGCTTAACCAAAACATGGTTAACTTGAAAATAGAAGGGAACCGAAATAAAATAAAATCACAGATATCAGCTTAAGTGGACTTCACTGTAGTTTGATTACAGATCAAAATAATATGCTGACGTTTGACAGTTATTTTGTGATCACTGTAAACAATCGAGTGATGCCGTGCACTCAGAGTTAAGATACATTACACCAATAACATTAAATAATCCCAACAAGTTCTCACTAACCCCATAAAATCACTTCATGGGCCTTCATTTGCCCACCCCTGTTGCAGTTGACTCATATTTATGTGTGGCATCATGATGAAACCAGGGTAAATATTCATTATGTCCATTTTTCTGTGTGGATTTCATTGAATAACTTTGATGAAAGGCACCCAAAAAAATGTAAATTTGCAGTTTCCAAGAATACAGCAGCTTTGAAAGTCTCCAAACTTTGCGGCTGCTTTCTCATTAATTGTACACCAGACACCAGGCAACCCCAACCCCTTCAACTGAAAATATCTCGACTTCTATTCTATTCAAGACAGATAGGTATTTTTGTCATCAAAAGCAAGACAAATGAACAAATTTTAAGATGATACTGACAACTCCATGTCCAAAAGTTAAAGAGTGCCCGATTTCGAGGTGTTGTGACACATAGGCAAGATTCTGAATAGGCAATTACAGCCAGGGATGAAACAAATTAGTTAAAAGAAATCAGAGAAAGGAGGTAAACAAACACAAACCGAGCAGGTAAAGAAAGTAGTATGTTTACACACCTGTACATTCAGACAAGCAAACAAAATATGTGAGGCTGCGTGGGGGAATCAGGCTCTCGTCAATTTTTGGGCATGTTGAGTTATTGGTATCATCTTAAAACTTGTTTGCTTGTCTTTATTTGGATGAAAAAAGTATCCATTTATCTTGAATACAAGTTGAGATATTTGCGAAAGAAGGAGGTGGGGGTCACTTGTTTTCAGAGGTAAAATTAGTGAGAAAATGGCTGCCAAAGGCTAGTTATTTCCTTAGCTTAAGAGTCCGTGGTAACTAAAAATTTACATTTTTTGTGTCTTTATTCAACGTTTTTCAGAAAATCCACACAGAAATTAGTTCTTTAATGGGCATGAAAAGTGTTGAGCCAAAAAACAAAAGTTTGATAAAAATTCACAAATCTGCGGAAAAATGCAAGTTTCTTCACTTTAATTATTTTGACGAGAGCCTGATTCCACCTCGTTGCCTCACATATATCAAAATAGAAAACAAAACATTTAAAAAACCCACATCACCACTATGCTATGCACAATCTCTAGACAAAGATAAAAACACAACAGGTACAAATTCATAAAAACAAATCAGGAATAGAAAAACAAGAAGAACACAAAAGGAGTTGCAAACTTCTCTGAAATCGATAGCTGTCATACTAAATAAATGATGGAGAGAGAAGAGTAGAGATGGAGGGGAGAAACAACAACCGAAGACAACCATAAAGAGCTATTTAAGCCAAAAAGAATACTTTTTTTCTTCTATTCTTGATTACATCACACTTAAAGTCCAGTGTCAATCATACTATACTGGGCCGTCCAGTTCAGTTCATTTGTCGGCTCGACTGTAAAACTCTGATTACACAGCTTGCTGTACCATGACTGTGATTGTCAACATGATGAATACGATCACTGGAACATCACGACTGATGGCAAGTTTAATGTTTTTACCGCTGCATTGAAACAATTTACAGCATTCAGGAGAAATGCTACTTTGCCCATATTTGTCAGAGCCAACCGATATTCCAGGTTGAGTGGGACACTATACCTCTACAAGAACAAGGTACTCAATGCAACAAAAACTAAAAACAAAACAAAAAATTAAAAATCCACCCACAATGCAGATATCAAACTCATGGTCTTCTGCGTGCAAGATGAAAAAGAGATGATACAGAGCCTAACAGATACAACACAGATGACAGTTTTTGGAACATGCCACAAACTTGGACAGAAAAGGCACGACTACAAGTTGAGAAATGGACCGACTCAGCCATGAATAAACAGAGACAGTCAGCTAGAAACAGTGGTAAAACTAGCACTCGCATTGTGGACATGCAGACCTCAAGGAAAGAGAGCATCAAAGAACAAAAGGGAAGGAACACACACTCAGAAACACACACACACACAAACATTCCCACACAAATGAGTAATAATAATACCAATAATAATAATAAAAATAATAACAACAACAACAACGACAATGATACTAATAATAATAATAGTAATAATAATAATAATAAACGGCGCAAATTCAGATTCTACAGCAAACTACTGATGCACTTTACAACTATTTTTTAAATTTTTTTTAAACCCCCACCAAACTGGACCAAGAAACTGAAACACATAGACAACTCACACAATGCTCTGTTTAAACAAACCTACAGTACAAACAAGCAAAATCAACAAACAAACATATCCTTAAGCAAAACAACTGATCCGAAGTCGCTCCACTATTGCCCACAGGTACAAGCAAGATAGACAAATGCGTCAAACAAGACTAAGGACCTGCATTTACAAAACGTAAAACAAACAATCTCTCTCTACGATTCATCCCAGTTTCCTTCAAGGACATCGGTGGCACCTTGCCAAGATTTCACCACTGGATCTTGTAAAATCCTACTATCACTTGCTTACTTTTATCTGTCCACAGCTAAAACAAGATAAAAACAAATTGCTCTGTTTAATCTCTTAAGTCTTCACTTGCAGGTTTAAATGTCGGATGACAAACAGAATCTTAAGCCCATTCATAAAGGTCGGAGCTGACACTGAAATGTTGGGGCAGGGTGGTGTTGCTGTCTCAAAATGAGAAATTTGTCGGCTTTGTTACCGTAAAACCATTTGTATCACGACGTGGTAGAATCAAGCGCTCATCAGTTTTTGAGCATCTGGAGCTTGTCTGTTTGACCATCTTTTGACGAAAAAAGTACACACCTATCTTGAATAGAAATCGGGATATTTGCGACTGAAGGAGGTCGGGGTCGCCTGGTTTCAGAGGTAAAGTTAGCGAGAAAATGTCCACCAAAGTTTGGTGATTTCCAAAGCTTGAGAGTCCTTGGAAACTGAAAATTTACATTTGTTGTGCCTTTAACCAATGTTTTTCAGTAAAATCCACACAGAAATATGTTTATAAAAGGATATTAAAGATGTTGAGTCAAAAAACAAAAATTAGAAAAAAAATTGGTCAAACTGGAGGAAAAATGCCAGTATCTTTGATTTCATTATTTTGACGAACGCCTAATTTCACCACGATGCCTCACATGTAGTGATGTTGAGTAAGCACTCAACAGACGGTGTTTAATATAGGGCCCAAAAAAAGAAAATTTTGATATTACTAGATAAAGATTTCTTTTAATATAATTTTTTGGGGGGTCACTAGTCCACAGGAGTGTCATGCAAAGTTAAATGTGCATTGGCAAATTAAAGACTAATTTTTAATGTAGACAGATGAAAGTGAAGAAGCTATAGTGACTTTCTATGGTCTTTCTCATTCCTTACATGATTTCCCCAGACACTCCCAAAAATTGCACTCCTTTCTCTTAAAACACACACTAGTACATCTTTTATCAACCACTCTACTTGGTCTTTTTATTTTTAAAGTCTCAAGCACCTCTCTAAAAATATCATTTCGAGACTATAAAGGTATCTCCAGTCCCTCTCTAACGATACCTTTAGTCTCTCTCTCTCTCTCATTCTTCTTCTTCTTCTTCTCTCTCTCTCTCTTTCTCTCTCATTCGTCTTCTTCTTCTCTCTCTCTCTCTCTCTCTCTCTCTCTCTCTCTCTCTCTCTCTCTCTCTCTCTCTCTCTCTCTCTCTCTCTTTCTCTCTCTCTCCCTCCCTCTTCCTCACTCTCTCCCTCTATTTCTCTTGCCTCACCTTGACACTTGCGTAGGTTGTGTGCACTTTCTCATCAAAAGACTTGAAGGTTGGAGAATTCCTAGGAAGAACAACAAACAGGGCATCTATTGAGACAACAAATGAGATTTTAGTTTTACACAGAGTTTTACATCACTTGCTACACAAGAGGGCCATATCAGTGCCGAACATTAGAGATTTTGCAAGTGAGTAACAAACACAAAAATGAAGGAGAAAAGATAAGGACAATAAATGTTTGATAGGAAAAAAGGTCAAACCACACCAGAGCACCTGCCAACCACCCACCAACTGAGCTTTGAATTTCGGCTACCCTCAAAATATTAACGTAGGTATAATTTTACACCCCTATCAACACAATGTAGATTACTTAAGAGACATGGCTTCCGATCTTGTCTGTCAGGACCTATCCGGGCTGAGAGGGATACAACATCCTAGCGGAAAGATGGATATGCTCAATAAAACTTTTTTCCCTGTTCAGGAACTGAATTCGGGTCTCCTGTGCACAACAACGAAGCACCTAAACGCCACACCATAGACGCAGATACAAGCAAACATACTACATAATCACACATATACACACACACTCACACACATAAACATGTCTCCATTGATGTTGCCCATCTTCTTAGCTACAACCTTTGGTGTAATACACAACCACACACACACAAACATAACACACACCAACCCCACACAGACACAACACACACACACACACACACACAAAATAACACACACACACACACACAAAATAACACACACCTACACACAGCAATAACACACACACAACAATAACACACACACACACACACCAATAACAGACACAAACCACACACACACACATATATACACCCCCTCCCACAAACATGTCTCCCTTGATATTGCCCATCTTCTTCGCCACAACATGTGGTGCAACACACAAGAATAACACACACACACACCAACACACACTCACCTAAACATACACACATACCTACACACACACACACACACACAACAATAACACACATACACACACACACACACAACAATCACAC
>NW_004798754.1:32798-34110 GCF_000002075.1 Aplysia californica | reverse complement strand
AAAAAACAAAAAAAAACCCAACCCAAAGCAAACAAAAAACCCATAAAAAAACCAACAGATCTCACTTGATATCGCCCATCTTCTTGGCCATGACCTGGCCCACAGAGGAGAAGGCGGACGAGGTCTTCTCAGAGGCGGTCTTCACCACAGCAGATGTCTTCTGGTACCTGCACACACACACAGAAACAGGTACATTTAGTTTTCATTTTAGTCAGAGTTAAACTAACAGCTAATCGACATTTGACACTGGGGAGAATGGGGGGAGGGGGGGAGGGGAGCAGAAACCACGAGGGGGATGGTAGCAGTTATATTTTGTTGTAGTTTTATAACTGGTTTACTTTCACACAACCGCGGTTGAAACAGGAAAAAAAAAAAATTCTGTTTAATCTTTTTGGGTCTTTGCACGCAGGTTTAAAAGCCAAGCAACGAACAGAATCTAAAAGCCCATTCATAAAAGTCACATGAACAACTTGTAGGCAAGGCTACTGTAAGTCATTTATTTGCGTGACCCTGTGAATCCATCCAAAGAGCAGTTTTTAATATAAGTCCCAAAGAGAAAAACTTTTTTATTATTAGGCCAATATTTGTTGAAAAAATATTTTTGTTTGGTCACTTCCTCAATGCACAAAGAGCTGGAATTTTTATTACACGGTCAGATGAAAGTGAACAAGCAATAGTAAGAGTTTAACAGCAATTGACACTGGGGGACGGGGAAGGGGAAGAAACATTTACATAGAACTACATATGTGTCATGATGCAATGGAATCAGGCGCTTGTCAATCTTTGGGCATATGGAGTTACTGGGATAGTCTTAAAGCCTTAGATTCATTTGCCTTGCTTTAAAAGAAAAAAATACCCATCTACCTTGCATAAAAGTCATGACATTGGCAATTGAAGGAGGTGGGGGTTGCCTGGTGCCATAGGCAAAATTATCAAAATAATGGCCACCAAAGTTTGGTGACTTCCAAAGCTTGAGTGTTATTAGAAACTGCAAATTTATGGGGGGGGGGGGTGCATTTGATCAACCTTTTCCGATAAAATCAACACATAAATTTAGTAATTTGTTCTAAAATGGACACAGAAGGTGTTGAGCCAAAAAAAAAACCCCAAAAAAAACCATGCCCAAAGGCCAAAAATATGCCGATTTCCATGACCACATAATTAATTATTTGTGTCCTCGGGAAAGGCACTTTACAGGAATTTTCCTCACTTCACCCAGGTGGAATGGGTACCCAGATACAGACAGTGACAGATCTTGTCAGTTTGTTAGTGTTTGAGCACTTAATCAGCT
Source organism: Aplysia californica (assembly GCF_000002075.1). Classification (NCBI taxonomy): domain Eukaryota; kingdom Metazoa; phylum Mollusca; class Gastropoda; order Aplysiida; family Aplysiidae; genus Aplysia; species Aplysia californica. The sequence goes on along the minus strand of NW_004798754.1, from coordinate 32,819 downwards.
GCTTGCACTGTATGCTTCTCA
>NW_004798754.1:30912-32698 GCF_000002075.1 Aplysia californica | reverse complement strand
AGGGGGGGGGGGGTGGGCATTTGATCAACCTTTTCCGATAAAATCAACACATAAATTTAGTAATTTGTTCTAAAATGGACACAGAAGGTGTTGAGCCAAAAAAAAAACCCCAAAAAAAACCATGCCCAAAGGCCAAAAATATGCCGATTTCCATGACCACATAATTAATTATTTGTGTCCTCGGGAAAGGCACTTTACAGGAATTTTCCTCACTTCACCCAGGTGGAATGGGTACCCAGATACAGACAGTGACAGATCTTGTCAGTTTGTTAGTGTTTGAGCACTTAATCAGCTGCTTGCACTGTATGCTTCTCAGGAAACTGAGAATGTTTTGGGGTGTTCTTTGGTCTGCTGGAGTAATGATATTATAGTGTAAAGAGCATAGAGTATAGAGCTTGCTGTTGAGGGGGGCTATGTGCTATACAAATGCTATTTTTTATTATCACTTTTATTATTATTATTAAAATTTTGAGGACCACCTGATTTCACCACACTGCCTCACATTTAGTTCTAGAAAGATGTCTTCTGGAACCTGCAAACACAGGGGAAGGGGTAGGGGGAAGGACGAAAACACAGGAACAGTTTGTTTTAGTGAGAGTTTAATGGCAACTGACCTCACAGTAGAAGAAGGAGGGTAAGGGGGAGGGGGGAATAAAAGCAGTAACATTTAGTTTTAGTTTTAGTGTAAGTATTACAGCACTTGACACACAAATAGGTCATGAAGATTCTTGCAACACAAGTATATCATATAAATGCAAAGGTATGAGTGTGGTTTTGGGTTTATTTGAGGAGGATAAACTGTGCCTTTTAAAAATATTTTTCTTCCTTCCATATTTTTTTGGGGGGAGGGTGAGGGGGTGGCAAGAGGGAATGGGTGCATAAAAATGCATACCAAATAATAAGGGGGGGGGGGGGAAGCAGAGGTGTGTGAAGCGGTCATTAGACTGAGGACTACAAGTACCGCTTTGGCAAATGTGCAGCTCAATAAACGACCATCGATGAGCAACTACAGTCAAACAAGATCACCACCACCAAAGACAAAAACAATACAATCACTTATACTAACGAACAGGAAATTTTAAAGAAATCCAAACAAAAATAAAGATTTAAAAAACTCACACCATGACCAAAATGATAACAATACAAAACGAAGTGTGCTAGTAAAATGAATTAATTCTCAGATTTACGCCCTATGACACATCAGATTTATAGGTTGGGTCTGTAAAATTGATTACATGAAAAAGGAAAGACATGTTCAACTTAAAGAAAACGGCACCAATTGAAAATCTACAAATTTGATGTGTCTACACTCGTGGATTGTGAGAATTAACTCTTTTTGTCAGAACACCTCACCTATCATTACTACCACAACAAAAGTTATACCATCACCACCATCCCAAACTGTTCAACATGAGGTGCTGGGAAGTGCAACGTTGTAACTTTTTTTCTTTTTTTTTGGGGGGGGGATCCTCACCCCTCTCCCCCCCTCTCTCTCTCAATCTATATCTCCCTTATTTATATACAGTTAATTTTTTATCCCCCCCCCCTCCTTTTATTCCCATTCAGGACACTCAGGCACTTTCCTCACTTAAGCTGTAAATACAGCAAGGGGTTCCTCAGTGCAAATAGACTGACTGGAAGAGAAATAAAAATACCCTCTAAGGATTGACAGTGACAAGACAGACAAACAAGTGGCACCCTCCAACTGTCCACGATTACAAACTTAAAGAACGTACCAGTGATCAGTTTGTCAGAGTTTGAGCGCTTCTAATCAAGCACTTGCACT
>NW_004798754.1:8412-25912 GCF_000002075.1 Aplysia californica | reverse complement strand
ACCAAGACAATCAATAAAACAAGTTCTCCCCATTCAGGAATCCAACTGGGGTCTCCTGCGCGCGACATCGAAGCGCCTAACCGCTACACCAAAGACGCTGGTAAACACAGACAAAGAAAAATGGCACACACACGCACACACATTCAGAGAAAAATGGATAAAAACACACAAGAAAACAAACAGCTTAGCAAAACAAAACACACATCCTTGTTTTAGTAAGTGTTTTACGGCACTTGCAACACAATAAGGTCATATAAGTGCCGAAGATTAGAGGTGTTACAAGAGAGTAAGAAACTCAAAAAAGATGGAGTGGAGAGGAAGACCATAGATGTTTGATAGGAAAGAAGGAGTCATCAACACCAACACATGACTAAAAAACAAACAAGTAAACAGACAACGACACATAGGTAAACATACACTGGGGTGAAACAGCCTACATAGTCCTCAACATGCGTAAATTCACCCACAAACAATGTACACAGCACTACACAGACTTCCAGATCTTCATCGCACCTTCAATATTTTTCCACCCTACCTATAAAGGTGAGGTTTGTTTACAAATTGAGTTTGTTCTCAGATTTTAGCCCTATGGACATAGATACATCAAATTTAAAGGTAGGGTTTGTAGGTGTATTGTATGAAATGATAAAAGACATGTTCAACTTGATGAAAATGGCATCAATTAAAAATCTACAAATTTAATGTGTCTATTTTTGGCGGATATTTCCATTTGTGGATAACGAGAAGTAACTCATTTTTTCCTGCTACCTGGAGATTTTCTTTTCTTTCTGGAACCTTCAGCAGTTTTACTAATTGCTGCATGAGCAAAAAGACAATAAACCCGAAAAGAACAGGAATATTCCACCAGCCACAAACACTGGATGATATGCATCTGTTGTCCAGACTAAAGTTACATTTCTTCTCCAAACAACTAACACTTGTCAATACCTTACACTGATAAGGCCACCTTACCTCTGAAACTGTCACCTTCGAAGTACAATAAAAGACAAGGAATAAAAAAAACAACGTTTGTTTGCTTATTGTTTGTTTGAGCAAAGAGAAAAACATCTACACGGTAATGGTGCTTGGAAAAAGCAAGACACACACACAAACACACACACACCCACACGCACACAGAGTGAGAGAGAGAGAGAGAGAGAGAGAGAGAGAGAGAGAGAGAGAGAGAGAGAGAGAGAGAGAGAGAGAGAGAGAGAGAGAGAGAGTGGGGGGGGGTGGGGGGAGAAGAGAAGCAAGACCTACCGGTCTCGTGCCTTTTTTTTTGTTTTGTTTTTTAATGTCTTTGATCTTTTTCGCTTTTTAATGCAAGTGTTTTTGCACCTCCATCGGCACAGTTTAACTCATTTCGAAGGCAAGCTTCCAACCCTACTTTACTTTTTACTTTTTTTCTTCCGCTTGTACCGGGGGGTGTCGCGGGGAGACACAGGCGTCTGTCTGCAGCAAGGCAAGTGGCCTGTAGGAGGGATGTCCCGTGAGCTCTGAAAGTGTCTGCCACAGATTCACTCCATCGTCGCCTTGGTCTTCCTCTGGCTCTCCATCCAGAATATTTAAAGTTGTATGCTCTCAGAGCTGGATGGTTTGAGGGCATCCGCGTGAGGTGTCCGAACCACTTGACCTTTTGTTTTTCAATGTGTGGTAGGACTGGTGTTGCTCCAACGGAGTCCCTTATGACTTCATTTTTAATTTTGTCTCTTCTTGCTTTGTTGACCGCTGTTCTTAAGCATTTCATCTCGCATGTGACCAGTTTCCTCTCTAGGGCTTTTGTTAGGGACCATGTCTAGCACTGATATGTGAGCGTTGGAAGGAAAATAGTGTTGATGATCAAGGGGATATTGGGATGTTTCAGGATAGGGCCGAGTTGATAGCTGACTGCGTTGGCTCTCTGGAATCAAGTTTCTATTTCTTGATCTAATTTTCCATTTTCTGTGAAAATGCTGCCCATGTATTTGAATTCTCTGCTTTGTTTTAGTTGGGATCCATTGATGTTGATATCCACTTCGTCTGGTCTCCTGCTAATTGTCATCACTACTTGAAAGGAACAAATTGGGCTGAGAGGGATACAAACATCCCAGTCAACGGACCAAAACACTCAATAAAAACTTACCCCCCTAGGAAATCAAACTTAAATTTCACTTGTATGACAGCCAAGCACATAACTGCTACACCAAAAAGACGCAGGTCCTCGGTGTCGTACATATGATATGATAAACAGTCCTACATGGGTGGTTGGAGGGTGTCACTTGTCAGTCGTATTCCTATCCAAACACTGGGCCATTTAGGATCACCAGCACGCCCAAGCATCCAGGTCCACAAAATACTCCCTTCCCCTAAACCTAAATAGCCACCCTCACGACACACCCATACATACAGACACACACATATTATACATACACACACACACATACAAAGACACACATGTACAAACACACACACATACAAACACACACATATACACACTCCATTCCCACACAAACAGAGACCTTGAGGCACCTTCATAATTCGTACAACACAAAACATTTGGGGCTTGAGATTTTGAAAAGATGGCATACATCTTACATAGATCATTCCCACCTCCCCCTTTCCTCATCCCTCCCACCCCCACCCCCACCCCCGTCCCCATCGCTTAGAAGGGCAAAACATAATGGAAAAGCAAAAAAGCAAAGCGTTGAAAAAAGTCTACAGCTGCTCTGTGATATAATTGAGTTTCAGCTTAATCCAGTGAGCCAAGGAGTTCATGGTAAATAACATCTTTAAAGTATTCTAAAAAGTAGCAGATCAACAGTCGGGGAAAAAAAGAAACCGAAATAAAGAAAAAAAGAAAAAAAATTAACCTTCTTCAACATACTTCCCTCTATCTCCAAACACCCCCCCAAAAAAAAGTACCTCACGCGGGGAACATGATATGAAAGTAACAGAATGGGGGGTACAAAGAAAATTGATCATCCAAAAATGTAAAAAGAAAGGGAAGTAGTATTAAGGACAACTATTAGCGCTCACGAGGGGAGGGAAACCTCAGGAGATCATCCCTTTTCCAAGTCCCCAGTCAGAGAGACACAAAAGACCATGCATGATGATGGCTACTAGTGCAACTTTTTAAAAAATATTTGAATTTGAATTTATAAATAAATGTTTCACCTTTTCTTTACATAAAAAAAAATCAGAACCGAGTTTCTCCACTGTCATGATTAACAGATGACTTATCTTCGCACTAGCAGCAGCTGTCTTTTATTTTATCCAAAACTGAAGTCTGGCGAAATATCTCTACACAAAATGACATCAGAGCAGTAAAATAGTATCAGGCTGGCATCAGGTTCACTGGTCTTTAGCTCATTGTTGGAGGGTTACTAAAAAGAAAAATGGCACAAGATCTTACCACGCTTTCGATCTAATTTTCACAACCCTGGAAGAAAAGGAAATTTTCTCTGACATAATAGCGCAAACCGTTCAAGACCAATTCCAAGACTGAACACATAAAAAAATTATTTTTTTTAAACAAAACAAAAAAAAAGAAAGGAAAAGGAAACACATTCTCCCCTGTTTCTGTTGGGGAAAAAAAAAAGAAAGAAAAAAAGAACAAAGATGTGAACTCCCTTATCTGAGACAGAAAATCTCTACTTCAATAGCTGCTTCAGCTTGACATAAGCATATTGACATAATAAAAGTCATTTAGTGCAGGGAAAAAATAAGACAGACAGACATATAGAAACAACAGAGGGAAAGAAAAGAAATAAGATCTACCAGTGGCTCTCCACAATCGCTCACCACCTCATTCCTATAAGGAAAATATATCGATGTCGGAAGATACAAAGATGACAAAAAAAGGAGTTCTCTTGCTATTTTAAGCATAAAAGCAAAGAAGCATTCAGAGATAAATGGTTATATTATAAAAATGTTAAGATCACGCTGCGGCAGATATGTACCTCCTCAAACAAAGAAAGAAAGATATAAAAGAAGTTTTTTACCATCTAGCATAAGGCTTTTGTCAGAATGAGCATAGATGTGTGTTGCTCTTAGAGTACGTATCTGTATATAACTCCAAAGGTCTAGTATCTAAATTCCTGCATGTGGTTGATTGATGCATTTGATGTAAATGTAAATTTTGTCAGCTTTACTTCTCCTTTCATATTGAATTTTAATGAGAGTAATATATATAATCTAATTTTTTAAAATGTAACCTGCATGTGTTTTTACGGTCCTGTACAGCCAAGGAAAATTTCCCTCTGGGATAATAAAGTACTATCTTATCTTATCTTATCTTATATATACATATTTTTTTTTTTTTTATTTTTTAAAATTAGTTTTATGGCACTGGTGACACTCATAAGTCATTATACCAGTGCCGAAGATTAAAGGTGCTATAAGAGAGTAATATAAAAAGAAAAGCAGGAGTAGAGATAGGGATGACGGATATTTGACACGAAAGAAGGAGAAAACCACACCAGAGCACCTGCCAACCATCCACAAACAGTTAAGCCGTCGATGTAACATGAATCTGGGGCAAGAAGAAGAAAGGAAGGCTAGTGGGGAAAAATGATTTTCTTTTCTCTACACTGAGAGCAAATCATGCCATGAGACTTGTTTATTAAATAAAATAATTTTCTTGAGCTGTCTTTTTAAATGTTTCTCAGGATCTAGAAAAAGTTACTCCATTATCCAAGACGGAAAAATTATCTTCTTTTCTCTGCACAGAGAGCAACCCTTGCCATGACACTTGTTTCTTTGCACAAAAAAAAAGAAAAGAAAAGGAGCTTTAAAAAAAAGTGAGAAGTGACTGTCAAAAAGGGGGAAGAGGTTCATAAAAATAAAAATGTGAACGAGGTGTACAGGCACTCTCACCAGAGGCAAGACATCAAGACTCCGGAGGCTTTGATCTCCATAAACACTTCTAGAAAATAAATTAAACTGACAAATCAACGGCTCAGTGTAAGACTCCGTCATACATCCCTTTTCAGAACAGTGTATTAGAAGGAAATAATGGCCCACCTCTTGGCAGAAGGACCCAAAACTCCACACGCACCTTTCTAAGTAGAGACCGGGTTGTCCATTATGAGGTGAAGGAGAAGAAGAAGAAACAACGTATAGCAGAGTCTGACACTAAACAGTGTTGAGATGAGGACTCCCTCTCATCAGCCAGGAAACAAGGCTCACTCGTGCGAGATTTGCAAAACGAAAAGACAGTCCGTCATTACAGGCTCTCCACAAACAATGGGTCTGTAAAACAGGATGGGTCCCACTTACGAGTCTGAGCTGCGGATCTGCTGAATGCCCGACTGCAGGTCCTGTTTGAACTCCTGGAAGGGTGTGATGCCCAGCTTGCGCTTGAGCTCGGTGGCGTGTCGGACTTTGCTGCCCAGAACTTGTCGCAGCATGTTGATCTCTGACTCCACCTGCCGAGAGACCGGCCAAACATGGCGGTTAAATTACAGCAGTTTCCAATCGTATGTCACAGTAATGAGTAAGGATTAACATATTTTTGACTCCTTACTTCCAGCAAACAACTGCTCAGTATAAGACTGTCATACCTCATTCTTCAAAATGGTGTATGGCAGTCTCGTCGTAAGCAGTCTAAATCACTATTAAATGCGTACCAAAAGAGGGTTTCGGCAGAGTGGACAATACTTTTGCAGAGAGAAAGAGTAAAATAAAGCTATTGAACATACATCTGACACACTGACAAAAATTTCATTACTCCCAGAGTTGCTAAGCAGTTATAGTTGCATTTTTTCTAACTGGTACTTACATTTGAACTAATGATGATCATTTATGCGAATAAAGCAACAGCTTATCTTCTATTGAAGAAAGTAAGTAGCTAGAAACTTAACTATCTCTCCCCAGAGGGGGTTTTCCCACTATGCTGGGACCTTATTTTGGCAAAAAATCTGAGAGTGACATACAGATCACTAAACTGGTAATTAATTCAAGACAAACAAAAATACTTTGATAGTTTTTCTTCAATGGAAAGAACTACCAGTCAGAGAACACATATTTTTGCAATTGTCAAAAATTAACCAGATGTTGTTGTCGTCACAAAGGAGTGTGACCATGTGCCTGACAGCAGATCACCAGCACAGCAGTTCTGATGGCAAGTCACAGGGAACGGCTTGTCTGTGATAAGAAGTTAAAAGCTGTATTTACCAACAGAGGCTGGTAAATAGAGCTAGTTGTTGAGCGGGGTATCCACAATACAAATGATCTTTATTATTATACGCCCTGGGGTCATTTTGTACCCCCGGGGTTGTATTCTTCACATTTTAGAATACTTCTAGTGCAAAGATCTCTGTGAAACTTTCAGTGTTTCTCAAAAAAACATTTTGACAGGCTGCTATGTAAAACGTACACATCGGATTAACTACCAAGTTTCCTCTTTGGAAAGTGGTGTACAGAGTTCCCCACGTCGTATGGATACGATAGTAAAACATGACGTACGGATAGGGTTAATAAAACTGACCAATCTTGTATAGAACAGCCCCTCCACTGGCTAGGGAAAAAATCTCCTACCTCTGGAGAAGTTTGCGCATCAATCGGAGCTCTTTAAATTTTTATCTCAAAGCAATAACACAGTATCCAGGAAACCATCTTTAATTTTTAAAAATTAAAACTCAATTGCAAAAACTACTACTTGTTTTATTGTGCCACTTTCTGAAAACTTATTTCAATCAAGTAAAAAAATCTGTACATCATCATGAATTAAACAAAAACACTGCAACAGCTGAGCTGGGAAAATGTGCTTTTCGAGTAACCAGTGACAATGAGTACTAAATTTACATATTTGACGATAACCAAAGTTAGAAGTTATCATCTTTGGATCATAACTCATGACCCACTAGACAGCAGAATATATCCAAAGCTTGACGCACTTAACACCAGCTACAACACATACAAGACATTGTCATATTTAGTATAAGTCAGAGTTTTACAGCACTTGCTACACAAAAAGGTCATATAAGTGCTGAAGATTAGAGGTGTTACAAGAGAGTAACAAACACAAAAATATGAGGAGAGATGAGAGATAAGGACAATTTAGATGTTTGATAGGAAAGAAGGAGCAAACCAGACCAGAGCATCCACCAACCACCCACAAATTGTATTATCATAATACAGTCTACATTCACAATTCACAAAGAAACATCATAAGGTCTGCTTCTAAACATGTGATTTCACTTCTTTTTTTTAAATGTAGATCTTTCACATCCCCTTCAACACAATTAGGATTATCTAGGAGAAGGGCTTCCGACCATGGCTGCCAGGGCTAACCTGGGATGAAAGGGATACAACATCGGAGCAGAAAGATGGGGACACTCAATAACAATTTATCCCCACTCAGAATTACTCTGTGTGCGACAGCGAAGTGCTAAACTGCTACACCAGACGTTAGTGGTGATTAAATGAGGGTTTTTTTTAATCGCTGCTGCATGCAAATACACTTCTATCTAAATTTTAGATTCGACCTTTCACTCATAGGAACATCTACATATCTTCCTCAGTAAATCTCATATACAGTCAAACCTGTGTAAGACGGCCACTCATTGTCAAGGAGAAAAGTGCCCGAATGAGAGAGGTGGCCGTCTTAGGCAGGACTGATCAAGATGAAGAAAACAAACAATTCCTTTCTGAGGTCCCAACCGAAGCTAGCCACATTGTTGTTGTGGTTGTTATTGTTTTTGTTGTTGTTGTGTGTGTGTGTGAGGTAGCCTATCCGTTCGAAATGTTTGGAACCCCGAAGAGCTGCTCTTCGCCTGGGCCACTACCTCCCTGTTGTTGTAGTTGTTGTTTTCGCTGGGTTTTCTTTTCTTTTTCATTCTTTTGTTGCTGGTTTTGTGCAAGGGTGGTGACAATAAAACGTAATGTGTCAGACAAGGAGGACCAAGTGCTATGGTAAAACAAATACATGGGTTGCCACCACTCGGAGAACGAGCGACGCTTCTGTCAAAAGTTCACGTCAACGTCCATTGTTACTTTGTAACAGACCGGGTAAACACTCATCTCACTTACGATTTGTGTATGAGTTCTGGGTAGGGCTTATGGGTTATGAGGGATCACACGCTTACCTCACTAACAGCTGAAAATTTGTTACCTATTGGTCAACAGTGGGAAGGGCCTTCGTAACATGATCGGTTGGAGGGACTACCTAACAACATCGACACGTGATTAGATTATGGCGGCTTGCCCACAATGCCAGGAGCCAAAGCACAATTTATGACGAAACGCGTAATGGAGTTACTAAGGTGGCCATCTAAGACAGGTGTTATTGCTTGGTGTTATAGAGGTTGTGTGTTAAAATATGGTGACCATGGCCGCGTTGGACAGGTGCCCGTTTTACACAGTTAAATCATATAGAAAAAAATGCAAGGGAGGAAATGGAAACTGGCCGTTTGTACAGGTGGCCGTCTTATAGAGGTGGCCTTCAGGGCAGGTTCGACTGTACTTCTTTTCTTTGAATGTCACTCTTTACTTAGTAACACCTCTAACCGTAGGCACTTACATTATGACCTAATCATATTGCAAATATGCAGTAAAGCTGTTACTGTACTATACTGCAGAACAAAAAATGTATGCCGCTTTTTTGCTCCACCAAATTTTGCTGGTGGTAAAATTATGCAACCCCCCACCCCCCCTCCCCCAAACACAAACACACACCCCACAGATGAAGAATTTAATGGATATAGTATTTTTTGCTTGCCCTTTTTAGCTTCCAGTGGCGCATAGAGGCCATCAACAACATTTCACCAGCAAAGCCTGTCCTGTGCATCCTTTTCTAGCTGTTTCCATGATGTCCCCGCCTTTTCCATTTCCGCTTGTACTGCTCGCCTCCATGTCATCTTTGGTCTTCCTTTCTTACATTTTCCTTGGATTCCACGTCAAAGCCTGTCTGATGATGCTTGTCGAGGGGTCTCCTCAGGGTGTGCCCAATCCATTTCCATTTCTTCATCTGTATGTCTTCCTTTACTGGTCTTTGATTTGTTCTTTCCCACAGTTGAGCATTTGTGACTCGATCGTACCACTTGATCCCCACTATCCTTCTAAGACATCCATTTATGAAGTTCTGCAGTTTCCTTTCTGCTGATGCTGTGAGCCACCAAGTCTCTGAACCATACAGTAGAACAGTCTTCATGTTTGTTTTGAAGATCCTCAGCTTGGTGTTCAATCCCAGTTCCTAGACATCCATATATTCCTGAGGATGATGAATGCTCCTCTTGCCTTTTGACTCTGACCTTGATGTCTTCGTCTGTTTCTCCTGCCTAGTATAAATCATATATATAGAGCCACGTAAAATATGCACTTTAAAAAGTCATTATTGAATAGCATTAAGGTGCAAGTATCCTTGATGCATTTAATTTAAACAGATGTGTATACCTTTTCCAGTTCCTCCCTTAACTCCGTCATTCTTCTCTCTCTCTCCTCTGGTGTCTCTCCAACAGGAGACTCAAGACCAGGGGTTCCTTCCCCTGATGCGTCAGACATTGGGGATGAAACATTTTCGAACGCATTTTCATCTGTTAAAGATAAAAAAAAGAAGTGTAGTGTTTGAAAAGAGAAGAAGCACACAATACACATTTGAAGTGTTTTTATCCATTGCATTTTTAAAAAAGGCTTCAATTTATGATAAAAGCCCAACCATGTATAATTACTTATAATAATAAACTCACATTGTTCAAATCATATATTTATAGAGTCACTGGTTGGCTTCTCCCTCGTGTATTGATGTTTATCTGATTATTCTTTACAAGATCTAGGGGTACGCCTTTAATTAAAACAATATCCTGCAGACTTTGAAAATATTTATTTGACATTGTCATTTTGTTAGATAAAATTTAGATCTGGATTTGTCTTTAATCTAGTTAAACTTTTACGATTTAAAATTATATATGAGGCATTTAACTCACTTGGCTCAGAGTGACGACTCAGTTATCACTGGACAAATGCGGTTTCTGCACTGCTAGTTTCATTATCAGTTGACTTTTAAAAAATAATTTTACATGGTTGTTCTTAGTCTGAAGTGTCAATCGAAATAAAGTAAACCCGTTTGTTTCCATAGGCAACAATGACCTAGGTTCACGCAATTTAACGAAAGCCCGGTAAAGCTTTCCCGGGTCGATGTGACTGATATTTTATAAAAGTTTTTTTTTATGACTACATTGTCAGCCAAACTGACTTAGACTTCAATTTTAAAAATAATTTCCAACTGGTGAGACTGACGACAACGGTAATGAAACTAACCAGACTTTGAGAGGGCGTCACACTCTATCAGGGGTAAAAGGAGGATCATCCATAATAAGTTAAAACCTGCCCAAGAGTCTCTCACGACCTAGCAGTGTCAACAAAGCTGATACAACTGCTTGTACTATAGGGATATTAAACAAGGATAGAATCAGGAGCTGCTTGCAGGTCTGTATTTATAAAATCAGTAGAGACTGGGTTGGGGCTGACTGTTGTAGCATTTGATTTCAACAATTACAAAACTCCAAATTATTGAACAAGCTCTGGGCAGGAATACCTACTTGTGGTATTACTATAAAATGTGATTTATATATTTCTGTTGAGTATCAGTCTATTTCATGATGTCATAGGTAGTAGTGACAGTAAGCAATAAAAAACACATGAAGCTACAGCGAGCACCTAGCACACCTCTGTGATTGGCCCAAATATACATGACATATATATATATGTCGTATTTCCGCCATCTATTTTTGTCGTCTTCCGAGGCTTCCCTCGCCAGTTGACTAGACCTCATTGTGGCGGGCTCATTTTGCCGCTTAGAGCGCGCAATTGGTTAGGTCACTAGGTTTCATCAGCAACTGCTTGGGCTGTGTGAGCGTGCGTGCGCGCGTTTGCGTGTGTGCATTTATGCTTGAGTATGTGTGTGTGTGTGTGCATACATGTGTGAATGTGTGTGAGCGTGTGTATGTATACGTGTGTGTGTGTGTGCACGTGTATGCTTGAGTATGTGTGTGTGCGTGTGTAAGCATGTGTGTGTGCGTGTGTAGGCATGTGCATGTGCGTGTGTAAGCATGTGTGTGTGCATGCATGTATGTGTGTGCGCATGCATATGTGTGTGTGTGCTTGTGTGTGTACAACTTTGAGGAGAAGGTAAATTTATAGAATGAGAATTTCTGAGATCGTTTACAAAAGACACAACTTTATACCAAAAAAAAACTAACAAACACAGCGAGATCTAGTCAACAGTTACTGGCGAGGGAAACCCAAGAGTCTTGGGGGAACCCCGGAAGATGACAAAAATAATGCGGAAATACGTCATCCATATTTGGGCCAATCACAGAGGTGTGCTAGGTGTTCGCTGAAGCTTCATGTATAAATAATTAATCTAACTAGCCAATTTCAATAATTTTGAACAATATATCACTTCTTTAAATTGCTAGATAGAGGTACAATCGATTTGTCAAAATTACATGAACTAAACACTAGACCCAGGCCTAGTGTGGTTAATTACAATCATGAAATGCGTCTGGGATATTGACTGTCATCCAAAATGCCGCCATTGTTGTTTTTGTCGGACATTCATTGATAACACAAGGCTATTGCCAAGTTGGAAAGTGAACCATTTTGAATGCCATTTACTGTTACAGAAGAGTTTAACAAGTAATTTTCGTTCATATGTTACAGTACTAAAGGAAATTCATGATAAGTTGAAATCTCTTCAAATATTTGATCTACCCCGATATCAGTAGGCTAAAGTTTCAACTCGATTATTATTCCTGAAACAGGAAAATAGGTGAATAATAATTGGGGGGTGAGAACTACCAAAAAATTTTTTTTTTTACTATTTTACAAACAAGGAATGAGAATGTTGTAAAGTGTTTTTCAGAATTTTTATGGCACAGAGAGTAGATACTATATGTTTGTTTTTTGTTTTGGTAAGTGTTTTTACGGCGCTCGCAATTGCATAATAAAAGGTCATAGGAGCGCACGGGACACACCTAATATGTTCAGTTGGTAGGAAATTTTGAATTTTGCCCGGGTGGCGGCCGAAGCCTACTCTTATCGATTTTAGACCACCAAGGGATCTTTAACGTGCGCAACTTGATTTTTCGCCCTCATCCGAGAAGGCTAGGTGTAGATCTTTCCTACCGGAAGATCAGGGGTGTGGCAGAAAGACAGCAGTTAGGAGGAACCAAGGAGTAGCAGTAGAAAGGCTGCAGAAAGAGTCAGGAGCCCAGAGGAGGGGGCAAAGGAGGTGAGGGGGTGGGGGCAGAAAGTGGAAACGAAAGCAGACTACAGAACATTGTTAGAGAGCAGGAAAGGAGGTGAAAGGAGACAATTTGAGAGAAGAAAATTTTTCGGTCACTACCAGGATTCGAACCCGGGACCTTTGAATGAGAGACCAACACCTTAACCTCTAGGCCACGAGAGCCGCCTGTAGAGACTATGCCTGGAAATCATGTATAAAAATTTTGAAAGATGGATTGCTTTTTTCAGTCATTAGATATCTAGATCTTGACTTCTAGATCTCTAGAAGCTAGATTTAATTTTTTTAAGAGCCTTCGCTGACTATTTTGTTCACATATCAAAATTCCCTTTTGAAATTTGAAGAAGGTTTTGATCTAATTTGACACATTAATATAATAATAATCAAATAACATTCATTTTTATCTATGTGAAACAAGGCTGAAAAGATCACTAAACTTTGGACGAAGAAGGGAAATGTGTGGGGCCTTGCACTACTCCCTACTCTGTGAACAATTTAAATTTAGCATGTCCAGGGTTACCCTTGCTTACATGCAATTAAACGTAGAAAGACGCAAACTATTTTTAGGTATGGCGCCCATCTTGTTTGACGTCACACCAGGATACCCCTCCGATCACGTGACTACATCTAAGTGTATAGCCAACCGCATGGCACCAAAGATGGAAGTGTTTATGTTATAATGCTTAATCTACACCACGCTCTCGGAAGTTCTGATGACCGAATAGACAGCGCGTCTGCGTTTGAAGTCATGCAATGATTTTAGGAGCGGTTCGATTCCGGTCCCGGACTATTTTTTTTTCTCTTTTCCTCCTCCGGACTGACCAACAGCCCCATAAATTATAATTTGTAGAGCTGCTTTGAAGTTTGTTTTTTAATGTATATTAGTGATGAAGAATGCAGGAGAGGGGGGGGGGGAGAGATCTAGATCTAGAGTCGATGTGCCAGACCGCGGCAGTTTCATGAGGTCAAGTGGCTGCACAGAATTCTACACTTATAGAAACGGAACTCCTTCTTTGCGATCGCCGATTCGCTGTGAGGAATTGAAACTAAAACATGGCGGCCTGTTGAGGGCAGCTTTGGCTACGCTGCACAGCGAGGCTTCGCGTTGCTATGCATGCTGATGCTAGTGGTAGGGCTTGGAAGACACCTTACAACAGTATTTTAAAAGTTTCTTCGAAGAGGAAATACAGTGAAATAGTCTCATACATTTTTATTGCCAACAACATGTCATAATTGGCAATGTTACAATGTTTTTGTGTTGTTGGTTTGGTGCTTTTTTAATGATGGGATGGGATCTAGATCTACTAAAGATCTTCACAATCACAATACACTTGATAATAACACTAATTATGAACATTAATTCTGTTGGCAAAATATCTCGATATAGTCTTGACAAGAACTACGATAAAGGGGACGCTGACAGTAACATGCTCTCTACAATTACATTGTCATTAACCTTAAAGCCATTGGATCCACAGAAAGCAAAAAAGAACAATATAAGCCTTTTCTCCAATTTACTAGAAAGAGATAAATAAATTGAGTTTATATTGAGGAAATGTATTACATGTATTTCTAACTTTAAGAATTCACTCTTGTGTTTACATCAGTGAAATATAGTGTGTACAACATGCTTTGTTTAAAGCACATGCAAGTCTAATAAATACAAGAGATTGGAGAATGTGTCGGTTGCACATAAAATACATAGGCCTATTAAACATGCTGCCAAAAACACTAAAATGCAGAAAAGGCCTCAAATATTGTTTTACACATAAAAGCCAATAATGCAAAACAAAGTAAACAAGAGTGGAACTGGCATATGTTTCCTGAATATATGTTCAAAGTCATTTTTTTGTTTGTTGAGAGTGTGGTTTCTAATGCATGAATGATAGGCTCATTCAGATGTGATAATGAAGAAACTTGTGTTTACAGTCACAGAAGAAAGAGTTTCATGGCGAGTGATCACTGGTCAAGGATTTCAGAGCTGTGTGCATTTTGAGAAAAATGTATCCCCATACCCAGGATCACATGTCGAGGGGATGGGCTTGTCCCCGTGTAATCCTGGCACACAGTAAACGCACACATTTTTGAACACATATAAGAAAAAATAAGTGGTCTCCTGTTACGGATCAAATTGAAGTCCTGATACAATTCGATTAATTGACAAAACCGCGTATTGCAATGCATTGACCAACCCTGCCCTATAGACCTATGCTATATTTAATAAATACATTCGTCAGATTTATTATCTTTAATAAATACTAGCCCAATATTTTCTTAAAATCCCAGTCAATGGTTTCTACAGATTTTTAAAAGTTTACAGGTGGAGCTAAATCTCTTTTAAAAGCAAGTCTGTCTTTTATAATTCTACTTCTGCCGGCGACATAAAGCTAATTATTGAACGCATGTTTTGAGAACATTAATTAGATCAAGTGAAAAAATATGTTCAGTGTAAAATAAATTTCTTGTAATAAGTTTTGCTACTAAAAAATTACGTAGACCATATGCGTATGCAAAATGTGTGTGGGAAGCTAGAAGTGCTGTGAACAATCCCATCCGTGTTACAAATTTTTTCAAAGTTCTGTAGATCTTGTATAAACTCTCTATGTCTGCTTTTTCTGTTGTTGCACCCAAAAACACAACAATTTAAAACCATAATTCCAATCTCCAGGTTGCACAGTGAATTCTGAAACTCAAAATTATAAACTGGACAGTAAATGTTCCACTTTTCACTCGTTTGTAAAAGCCGCTCTTGCTTTAAAAGCTATAGGGTTACTTCCGAAAACAATAAATTTTGCCCTCAAGACGCCATTGTTTTCCGTCTTCAATTCCTCACAGGTCACGAGGTACAGTGCCCGTTCTTTAAGTGTCACAGAATTTTACACTTGTAGAACGGGAACCTAATTAATGTTCTCAAAACATGCGTTCAATAATTAGCTTTATGTCGCCATCAGAAGGAGAAAAAAGGACGGACTTGCTTTTAAAATAGATTTAGCTCCAGCTATAAACTTTTTAAAAATCTGTAGAAACCATTGACTGGGATTTATTTTTTTATATTGGGCTAGTATTTATTAAAGAATTTTCCTTAAAGAAATTTCTAGAATAAAAGAGAACCTATAGATGTGTACAAATGTTTGAAAAAAATACTCATCGGTTAAGACGAATTGATATAGATCTAAGTCATTGTGTGAAAGTAGGAGAATCCAGATCTAGGTGTTCGATAGTTCAGTAGCCTAGATATCTGATAATAAGTTGCGCATCAAATGGAGTCATACTTTAATTAGATCTATGTTACTTTCATAACTGTTTTTGAAAGCATTTTCAATTCCTTTCACTTTCACTTCCCACGCGCGGGCACATATAATTATGATTATAATTTAAGATTCCAAATCTGACGAATGTATTTATAAAATAGCGCAATAGTGCTGGGTTAGCCGATGCCTTGCGATACACGCTTTTATCAATTAATTGAATTGTAACAGGACTTCGATTTGATCCGTAACAAGACACCACTTATTTTTTCTTATACGTGTTCAAAAATGTGTGTTTGTTTACTGTGTGCGGGCATTAAAGATTCCAGGTCTGACGAATGTATTTATTAAATAGCTTAGGCCTATAGGGCAGGGGTGGCCAACGCATTGCGATACGCACTTTTATCAATTAATTGAATTGAAACAGGACTTCAATTTGATCCGTAACAAGAGACCACTTATCTTTTCTTATTCGTGTTAAAAAATATGTGTTTATTTACTGTGTGCGGGGATTACAAGGGAACAAGCACATCCCCTCGACATGTGATCCAGGGTATGGGGATACATTTTTCTCAAAATGCACACAGCTCTGAAATCCTTGACCAGTGATCACTTGCCATGGAACTCTTTCTGTTGTGACTGTAGACACAAGTTTCTTCATTATCACATGAGCCTATCATTCATGCATTAGAAATCACACTCCCAACACACAGTAAATGACTTTGAACATATATGCAGGAAACATTTTATGCCAGTTCCACTCTTATTGTTTACTGTGTTTTGCTTTATTGGCTTTTATGTGTAAACCAATATTTTGAGGCCTTTTCTGCATTTTTGTGTTTTTGGCAGCATGTACAATAGGCCTATGTATTTTATGTGCAACCGACACATTCTCCAATCTCTTGTATTTGTTAGACTCGCATGTGCTTTAAAAACAAAGCATGTTGTTGTACACACTACTGATGCAAACACAGAGATAAATTCTTAAAGTGAGAAATAATACATTTCCTCAATATAAGCTCAATTTATTTATCTCTTTCTAGTAAATTGGAGAAAAGGCTTATAATATTGTTCTTTTTTGCTTGCTTTGGATGGCCTTAAGTTTAATGACAATATTATTGCAGTGAGCATGTTACTGTCAGCGTCCCCTTTATCGTAGATCTGGTACTAATCAAGACTATATCTAGATATTTTGCCAACAGAATTAATGTTCATAATTAGTGTTATTATCAAGTGTATTGTGATTGCGAAGATCTTTAGTAGATCTAGAGATCTAGAGCTATCTAGATCTAGAAATCTAGATCCCATCCCATCATTCAAAAAAACAACAAACCAACACTACAAATACAAAAACATTGTAACATTGCCAATTATGACATATTGTTGACAATAAAAATGTACTAGACTATTTCACTATATTTCCTCTTCGAAGAAAGTTTTAAAATACTGATGTAAGGTGTCTTCCAAGCCCTACCACTAGCATCAGCGTGCATAGCAACGCAAAGCCTAGCTGTGCGGCGCAGCCAAAGGTGCCCTCAACTGGCCGCCACGTTTTAGTTTCAATTCCTCACAGCGAATCAGCGATCGCGAAGAGGGAGTTCCGCTTCTATAAGTGTTGAATTCTGTGATAAGTGTAGAATTTTTTGAGTGGCTGTGACTCTTGTGCGTGAAGAAAACATGAATGGCGTGTGTGGTCACATGACTGACCCATTTCTTCTCAGTTTGGATCACAGAATTCTACACTAATAGAAGCGGAACTCCCTCTTCGCGATCGCTGATTCGCTGTGAGGAATTGAAACTAAAACGTGGCGGCCAGTTGAGGGCACCTTTGGCTGCGCCGCACAGCTAGGCTTTGCGTTGCTATGCACGCTGATGCTAGTGGTAGGGCTTGGAAGACACCTTACATCAGTATTTTAAAACTTTCTTCGAAGAGGAAATATAGTGAAATAGTCTAGTACATTTTTATTGTCAACAATATGTCATAATTGGCAATGTTACAATGTTTTTGTATTTGTAGTGTTGGTTTGTT
>NW_004798754.1:2500-6969 GCF_000002075.1 Aplysia californica | reverse complement strand
TGCCCTCAAGACGCCATTGTTTTCAGTCTTCAATTCCTCACAGGTCACGTGGTACAGTTCCCGTTCTATTAGTGTAGAATTCTGTGGTTTGGATGCTATTGCAGTGATCTCCCTTGATTTGTGTGCCGGGACCAGGTCGAACCGCAATGCCTCTCGATAGCCCGCAGTGCAGCAAGGTGCTGTGACCGCGGCATTTTTTTTTTACGGAGCGCGGCAATTATGCCCTTACCGCGTCACTTTGCCTGCCCAGTGTGTGGCATTTCAAGCTATAGTTCTCTGATAATACAGAGAGAAACTTGTGTTACTTGCATATCGTCGGCTTTGTGATAAAACCGACTAACCCCAGCGAGGTAAATTTTACAGGAGAAGGAAAAAACTGTTTTATTTCAAAACAAAGGCGTGTAACGATAAATCAATGCTTTAAACACCTATAAAAACACTTTACCGAAAATCTGTAGACCATTTTTTCCTATAAAAATTGCTTTTAATGAAACTGTGTGGGTTAGACGGTTATGTCGCTCAAATTTTCCTGGATAAAACCGACCAACCCTCAATTTTGTGGGTTGACCGGTTTTATCAGGAAGCCACTGCTGGCCTTGAGTTTGGTTGAGTGCAGCCAAGCCACACTTGATGGTAATGTATTTGGTCACTTGCTTCAATCGTCAAGATCTTTAGTAGAAGAAGAAGAACAAGAAGAAGACGAAGAACAAGAAGAAGGAGAAGGAGAAGGAGAAGAAGAAGAAGAAGAAGAAAAAGAACAAGAACAAGAAGAACAAGGAGGAGGAAGAAGAACAAGGAGGAGGAGGAAGAAGAACAAGGAGGAGGAGGAGGAGGAGGAGGAGGAGGAAGAGGGTGAGAAAGAGGAGGATAAGGAGAAAAAAAGATGGAGGAGGAGGAGTAAGAAGAAGAAAAAGGAAGAGGAGGAGGACTATATTATTGCTACAAAAATAATATCAGCTGCTGCCATTTCAGTGCTACGGAGTCAATTCGGGCAAAAACAGTAGTCACAAAGTTGAACCTTTAATAGAAGTAGAAGAAGCAGAACACAGCAATGGGTATATTAATTACATTTAAAGTAGAAGAACAGGAGGTTGGAAGGGTAAGGGAGAGCAGCTACAGCAACAACTACAAAAACAACAACTACAACAACAAAAACAACAGTAGTAGCAGCAGCAGTAGGCCTTTAGAAATTATGACCATGTCTGACACGGTACTATTGACACTGGGTGGCCATTCAAAGGCCTGGAAAAAGTAATACTAAGAAAGAAATGAAAGCAGAAAGCCACACAAAAGCTCTGCTACCTCAGCAATGGTTTGGGAGAAGTTGGTTATAATAATATATTATTATTATACAAAAAGACTTTGTGAGTACCAAAGAATGCGCCAGCTTTCTCCAAGGTGCATGGCTTGACAACTACTACTTTATTGAGTTTTCTCGACGATAGAAGAGCATGTCTGTCTCACTCTGTGTCCTATGGCTACAACAAAGCAATACGACAAAAGTTACCATTGTTTTGAAAGACTCTACAATAATCGAATTTGGCTTGATCGCTTTCAAAACTTCTTACTGAGGCAAAGTTTCATGGTAATTGTGGTAACATCGGGGTACGACGGCCTTCAACTCCAGTAGATGTTTATACTGGTTGGCAGTTATCTTCAATCTGTCTTTGCAGAGAGGTCCAGCAGTAACCGTCGTACACATGGTGTTCAGCTTTCTTGGTCCTTGCAGCGCCTGCCATCCATCATCAAAGTTCAGCTTGTACTGATTTTAAAGACTGGAGTGTACTTTGATGCCTGCAAGTCAGTGACAGTAGGATCGCCTGCTTTTCTCCCTGGACGGATTGTTTAGTGCTCTCCGACCCTTGCGAAATCTTTGAAAAAGCTGTGGTCCAGGTACATAACTTCATAGGGCCTGGGGATGCGTCTGGCTTTGAGCATGATGTTCACGTAGTCCATTGGGATGTATATCAGTGCATTTTTTAGCGATCGCTCAATAGTGCCGTGGACTGAATCCACTTCCATTTGGTATGGCCCTTTGAGAGAATTTCTGCTCAACTGTGATGTCAAGCTCTTCGGCCAGCGAGGCCATTGCACTCACCAGGGTGGCTTTCTGTTTAAGTAGTTGCGCCAATCGCTGCAGATGATGAAGTGGTTGAAGTCAGTCACTTGCAATATCAGTTAGTGAGTCAGACATGATGAAAACTGTTGAAGCCCAGACCAAATTCACTTTCATACCAGACATATCATCTGGCGTCTCTGGTGGCAACATCCTAAGTCGTAACATTGTGTACAGCCAGTTTTGTTTTATATAAGGTGGAAGTCTTTAGGGATGGGGCCAGAAGGACACACTGGATCTCCATAATAAGGACACACACAGCCTCCCTGTCCGTCTCCTTCTCTGGTCTAGCTGCAGCTTTCCTCATATTCATATCTGAGCTGTGTGTTCCGTTTCTGTGAGGTTTCCAGATTTGAACTTTGTACAAATGCCACACTGGTCTTTCTTGGTTGAAAGTAAACCCAAATTGTTTTTCTTGAACATTTGGCAGAACACTTGATAGCTCAATGTGGCTTTCACCCTCTCTGCAAAGTTCTCCATGTATACTTGATGCAGATCTGACGTTTTCTGGATTGTCATCTGTAGACAGGGGGATATCTTCGAAAGTTTGTCAAAAAATTCCTCTTTATGGAACAACTTGGCTCTCTCATGGTGGGCATGATGTGTTCTAATGGGGTGGACCTCTTGGGGTTTGTTTTTTCGGAGAAGACACCTTAAATAAACCAGTGGGTCAGGCCTGTGGTGTTCTTGAAGATTGTTTTACAAACAGGTGTTCTTTGACCATTGACTCTAATAAGTGGTATTGAAGGCTGTAATTTCTCCTTAGGTTTTTCCCTTGCTGTGTAAGATCTCTTTTTGTCTATCAAGTTTATCGTGGCATATACGTAGGCTCCCTTTTCTTTCCAAGAGACTGACCAGTGATGTCATTGCATTTTGTACCAACCAGTTTACAACTGCAAAGGACGTCAAGTTCCTCCTATCGTTTTCATGCCGTGTCCTTTTCGCAGAGATCAAAGGTGACATAACTGTTGTATTATCAGCTGATGTGACATTAGCCTGGTCATGTTGATCACTTTCCATTGCGCTGAGGGTAAGAGGTGTCGCAGCAAGAGTGGCATCATCTTATTAAATGTTATAACGTTATGTAAGCTAAGGTTTGATATAAAGATAAAGCATTAGGTTATGACACTGAGAAAATAATCTACTCAAAACACAAACGAAATGAACTGTCAAAGAAAGTCGAACGGTGTTTCAGAAGGTAAGGAGTGCAATAAACACAGCAAATAAAAAAAAAAGAAAAAGCGCTTTAAAAAACAACGATCGTTGGGGGCAGACAGTATGCTGGACAGGTCCCACAATTATTTTATTTTTTTAGTGAGTTAGTAAAGGAGGAAATGCTATCTACTTCGTCCATTCAATTGAGAAGGAAAAATGATTAGGAGAAGAGACAGTAGTCCGAATAGGGGAAAATGCCTTCACAATCGGTGAATTTCGAGTACAGTAGTCTCCGCCTAAGATCCCACCGCTTACGATCCCGGTTCGCTTAAGATCCCGCTGTTTTAGGAAAACAGAATTTTTACTATACAAAAGTCACGCTTAAGATCCCGCTCTGATGGTCAACATTCGGCTAAGATCCCGCATTTCAGATCATAATTTGCGTAACAAAAACCCGGGCGGGCACAGCCGATCAACCAAGAGTGAAAAGTTGAGATCAATAAACTGTCCGTCGCATCAGAGATCAGCCACTCTCGGGAATGTGATCACATACACGTTGTAAAACTCGATGAAGCGATACAATGTTTGCCCCCGACGGGATCACACCGGGGTGTGAACTGACCGACGTGTTTGTATTCCCCGAACACCGCACTCACACCTGAGCTCTATCCCTAAACTTGCATCACTCGCTGGGCGGGTAGGGCCTATACACGTTCGCTCCAGGCGGGATCACATCGCAACCATGAACTCTTCCTTGACAATTGCAGCAGTTGTCTCTACTCCCGAATTTGGGAGACGGACTGAATTTTAATTGGTGTGTTCACAACGTAATGGTGTGTAACGACAAAGGCAGTTTTGTGGGGGGGGGGGGGGGGGGACTTGGTCAGAGATGGAAAGCTATAAATTTTTCGACAGGTAAAGGGGAGGGGCAACTGGATAAGCGTAGATCTTGAGACTCATAATAGGATAATAAGTCAAAATGGCACGCCTCATCCCACTATGCACTGTGATAGGTCATCAAGGTTAACCACTCTTTGCTCGCCATACGTCATAAACCCACCAAGCGGTCACGTCAGTTCATTGTGGAGTGGGGGGGAGACCATTTTACCGATTGTAGCCTTAACATGGGTCACCATAGATTCTTCCCTGGGTTCGTCGGTTAAGATCCCGGTTCGCCTAAGATCCCGCATTTCCTTGC
>NW_004798753.1:81603-82874 GCF_000002075.1 Aplysia californica | reverse complement strand
CTCAATCTGGCTAGCAAACCGGCCCGACCAGACCCGTCCTTTTTACCAACTCCACGAGGTCAAAACCTGTCCTGCCCCAACACACCCAACCAAATCACGGAAATAGTTACTCTGAACTTCAGAATTCCTCTTAAAACTATTATGATTTCTTTTGGTCGATTACTTACGTCCAGTGGCATTGATTAACGTGAACCAAACGCCTAGACGTGTCATACTGTCACTTAGGCGGTTGAATCACGTCGAATTTGAAAGGTCTAAACCACCTATGTCCAGTAACTTATGTAAGAAAGCTTTTTAAAAGTTAGATACAGACCATCGTCCTACATCAATTATATCATATATATATATATATATCTCATGTTATATCATATATATATATATATATCTGAAGTTCAGATTCACAGGTACAAGCATAACGAAATACAACTGTTTTTTGATTCTCCTGAAAACTTTGTCTCTTGGCACTTGGGCTACACCTGCAACTGGTGGATTTACTGCCGCTGTCCCCACAGCTACAACTATATACGGAACTATATATATATACATGTGTATATATATATATATAAACATGTTCTTTTATGATATAATATTATTATTTATTACAAGTTCTCAGCGTCATGGCTGTCAGAGGGTAGCAGAAGACAAGGGACACAACTGGGTTAATCAAACTTTGTCCGGTAAAAGAAGAGTTGTCCCACATGCACCATCGCTACTATTGTGAAGTCAAAAATTCATGGCGCAACTTATTGTCCAATATCTCCTCAACTCTCCAACATTAACTCTCCAGCTTGTGCACACTGACTTGTATATATATTTTTGTAAACACCTAGTAGCTGTATTGTAGACAATTCTTTCATAAATACTAATTTTAAAAATCCCAGTGGGTGGTTTTTTCTGATATTAAAAGGTTTACAGCTGGGACAATATCGCTTTTAAAGTAAGTCCGTCATTTTCCCCCCGATTCGCCAGATTGTCTTTATTGAACGAATTTTTTGAGAACTTTTAGTACAAAAAAGTGTTCGCTAGAAAATTAATTTTTTGTATCTAGTTTTGCCACAAAAAATTGTCTGTGGTGATTTGTGACATAAGCTTATGCAAATGAAAAAATTGTATGAAAAGCAGGAAGTGCTGTGAACAATCCAATTTTCCGTGTGACGGAAAATTATAAGTATTTTATCATATTCGATGAAAAGTTGTTCAATGTCGCCTCAATTATTGTGAAAAAATATGAGTAAGTTAAGACAGATTGCTTTCAACAAGTGTGCAAAGGG
>NW_004798753.1:74997-77555 GCF_000002075.1 Aplysia californica | reverse complement strand
CAAGGCATTTTTACTAACTGACTTGCCTAATCTCAAAGACCTCGGCATAAAACCTTCTTTCTTATCTAGATTTCAGTGCGTGAGGGGGGGATTGGCGCAGCGCAGGTAGCCCACAGTTCCGCCGCGAGAGAGGGCTCCTATCAGGCGTGCGGCGCCGCCCACAGAGCATCCTCCATTACTTTTAATCTCCTTGGGTTGGCCACGTTTCCTGCCTAAGGTAGATGACAGAAGTAGGTGGACGGTGGTCAGAGTGACCTCCTGTATCTTTCTTTGCTACAGATCAGAAGACTAGGTCCTTTACTTCTGACTGGTAGTTTTATTTGAGGGAACAAGGGATGTTGTCCAAAAAGATGGAACTGATTTTTCGAGTGCTTGCGATGATATAATATTATAATTAATCGAACTAGGGGTATGTAGATGTTGCAATTTTACATGCCTCCGTTTTTATTAATTCAATTTTTCTGTATCTTGTTGTCTTGTGTTCTTAGCACATGCTGTTGTACAGAAATTGATCATACTTTCTGTGGTTAAATTCAAAGAGGTTATGAATAGAATCTTTTTGTGTTGAATGATAGAATACGGGGGGCATCAATGACATATTCACTTTCAAGTACAAATGAGTATTTTGTTTACTTTTTATGCAGGGGAGAAGTGTGGACACGTCAGTCGAGTGTGTTGTCTATTGTAACTCCCAGATACTTCTAGTCTCGACGTCTACATGTGTAATTTCGAGGGGTTGCATGGGCAGTTTTTTTTTGTAAAGTGGACAACAAGTTCTCATATGATTTTATGCAGTTGCAGGCGCCGTAAAACCTTCTACTATAAAAGGAAGTTCTGGGGGGAGGGGGGGGGGGTTCACATTTAAAGCAGCTTATGAGTTTTACACCACTCAGAAAAGTTAAGTACAAAATTCCGGTAAGCAGTTTCTTCGTGGTCAGCCGTAATGAGACCGATTATGGTTCAGTCGTCCTCAATTTGACCCACTTGATGGGACTGTTGTGAATCTGGCAATCGTCCGTGTACAGTGTAAATAAAAATGGCGACAAGAGGAAGCGATCTAAGCTTTTGCCTCGCTTGTGGCAGATTTCAGACTGATTCCCATCTCGATACTTTTTTGGACGAGTATTTCAGTCTTTCTGTAGATACCACACCGAGATACAGCCAGTTTATTAGACATAATAATAATAATAATAATAATAATAATAATAATAATAATAATAATAATAATAATAATAATAATAATAATAATTGCATTTATATAGCGCATATCCATGTTCAAGAGCTTGCTCTTGCGCTTTACAACTATCATTACCCCAGCAGACCCTCTGAGAACACTCAGAAACATTCTCAGCTTCCGCGGAAGCATACAGTGCAAGCTGCGGATTTCACGCGCTCAAACACTATCAAACTGACAAGATCTTTCACTGTCTATAGCTGGATACCCATTTCCGCCTGGGTGAAGTGAGGAAAATTTGTGCAAAGTGCCTTTCCCAAGGACACAACGTCGGGTACCCGACGGGATTCGAACCCACGACCTTACGGTTGCGAGCCCGAGAGCCTAACCACTAGACCACCGACGCCACAAAGGCCCGCTACATACGGAATGTGTTTTACTGGCAGACATAATTTTGACTTGCACTTGCAGTAAACATGGACATAGGTCAGTCCAGCAGGCCGCACATAACCCTTCTGAAGAGTTGTTCAGATCCCGAGTGTTCCCCTCATATTACAATCTGTGTAATAAAACCACACTCATTGTGTTCATTCCGTTATAACAAAAACAAAATGGCATCAACAAGGGAACATATTATAATTAATTTGCTTTCTTCTGCAGCTTTACCAAGACCTAACTCAGCAGAACGATGACAAACTGTCACGTGGTGTGTAATCTCTGTTGATGTGAAAAGGAAGCACGGTTACTCATGTGCTGAATGTGCGTGCCTTCACCCGACACGCAAACGACTTCAACTAGATCTATGCCAATTTCAGTCTGATTTTTTCAGCTATGTCTCAACTCTCTTACAGCTACAGAAATGTGGTTTCTTAGGAGACTGCTGAGAATATCGGGGAAAGAAAAAAATCTAATTATGAGGTCGTGCTTGGTGAAGCCCACGTGGGACGCTCACTATTAAAAACAACCAGGAAACGACAAATGCAGTTTTTGGGACACCTGAATAGACATAAGGGTCTTGAACATCTAGCTATCACTGGTACAATTGAAGGTAAAACCAGGCAACCTACTCAGGGAACCCAAACAAATGAGTAACAGGGAAAGATCAGGGAATCGTAGCTTTTTTAAGAGCATCCGAGCAAACGAATGAATGGAGAACCATGATCGCCGATGTCTGTCGCAGATCTGGTTCTGGATGAATGAAGCTATCTGGGGTCTTGTAGTTAATTAAAAAACAAATCTTAATATCATTTCTTCTTCTATCCATCTCTTCTCGGTATTTTGAACAACTGGTTTCATTGAAGTCAAATAATGTTTCGCACAGGCAGACTGTTTGCACCAAGGGCTAACAACTGGTTACACCGAGGGCTTGTGATTGCATGCAGGG
>NW_004798753.1:62966-73690 GCF_000002075.1 Aplysia californica | reverse complement strand
GCAACAACAACAACAACAACAACAACAACAACAACAACAACAACAACAACAACAACAGCAGCAATACAACCAGCAAGACGACGTCAGTTCATACCAGAAGACGAGGGTTCTCGTGGCCTAGAGGTTAAGGTGTTTGCCTCTCATTCAAAGGTCCAGGGTTCTATTCTGGGCAGGGAGGGAAACATTTCTTTTCTAAAATTGTCTCCTTTCACCAACTATCCTGCTCTCTAACTATTTTCTATCGTCTGCTTTCGTCTCCAATTTCTGCCCCCTTCTCACCTCCTTTGCCCCCTCCTCTGGGGTCCTGACTCTTTCTGCAGCCGTTCTACTGCTACTCCATGGCTCCTTCTTACTGCTGTCTTTCAGCCACACCCCTGATCTTCTGGTAGGAAAGATCTACACCTAGCCTTCTCGGACAAAGGCGAAAAATCTCGGAGGTCCCGAGTGCAAGTTGCGCAGGTTAAAAATCCATTCTACTGGGAAAAAAAGTTGATTAAAGGTACAAAACATGTCACTTTTCAGTTTTCACCGATTCTTGAGCTATTGGAGTTACCACACTTTGGCGGCCAGTTTCTCCCTTATTTCACCACTGAAACCAGGCGTCATCACCTCCTTCAATCCCAGATCTTGAGTTCTATTCAAAATAAATGGATATTTCTTTCATTGAAAGCAAGGCAAATAAATCAGTTTTCCCATGATACCACTAATTCCACTTGCCCCAAAACTGACGAGCGCCTGATTCCACTGCGTTTTGACACAAATGTGTGAAGACTCGAGTGTTGACAGATTTCACGAAATGTTTGTTTGGCGTCGGTGGTGGTGGAAGGGGGGGGGAACCTGTGGTCAGACTGTCCAGCTCACAGATGTCCGTCCTTGTGTGGTTGGGAAAAGCACGTGACAGATTAAGAGACTTACATTATAACGAATCTCGTGGAAAAATAAAAATAAAATAAAATAATGTCACTAATTTAAAAACAAATAGAAAGAGAAAAGATTTACGATTTCTGAGACATTGAAATCGAAAAAACCCCTCAAACATCTTGCCCTCACTGGAATAATAGAAAGTATTGGGTTCAGTGGAAGGCCAAGAACAACGAACTTAAAGAAAAGTTTGAGAGTTGAATGATAGGGACCATTGTTCTATTGTTTCATTGTTTCATTGTTCCATTATTTCAGGAAGCAACATCCCTGCGTTCCGGACATGTCCACTGATGCTCCGTTGCTCTCTCCAAAATGTCGATGAGGGTCTTTCTACTGATTGTGCAAGAGAGTAACAAAGACAAAAAAGAAGGAGGAGAGATAAGGACGATAGATGTTTGATAAGAAAGAAGAAGCAAACCACACCAGAGCACCCGCCAACCACCTACATGCATATCTGGTTGAACGTTCTTCTGTTCTTTCCTGCAAGGGTGCCAGATTTTTCGCTTCCTTTTTGTATTCCCAAAAGCATCATCCTCTCCACGGCAGTCCTGGCCTCTGTCTCCCTATCTTTCTCTTCAATCAGGCGACGAAAGAAACATTTCAGGATCTTGACTTTATCTGGAGAGTGGGACAGATCAAGACAGTAGTATTAACTGTTGTTTTTTGTTGCTGTTGTTGTTGTTGTTTGGGGGGGGGGGGTTGTTTTGTGTAGTTTTTTGTTCGGGTTTTTTGGTTGTTTTTTTTTGGTTGTTGTTGTTGGGTGTTTTTTTTTTGGGGGGGGGGGGGCATCCGAATAGAGAGAAATGAGAATGAAACCATGATGACCGATGATGACCGATGTCTGTTTTCGACCTAGTACGTCATGATCCTCCACACAAGACAAACCCTGCTGAGTAAGATAAAATGTAAAAAAAACCATACAACACTATGGCTATTTAAAAGCACACAAGACTATTGTGAAAGAGGTGCTTGAAGGAATAATGTGGGGAAGGAGAGCCAGAGGAAGGCAAAGATTAACATGGATGGACAACATAAGAATATGTGCAACGGCAGCTCGCGACCTTGCAAGATGGAGGGTCATTACACGTCAACCTCTGAGTCAGAGATGACACCTTCAGGTACCAGGTACGTCATGACTTTAATGATAACTCGTCTCCTTCCTCTGAGCCTTCTTCATTGCATCTTTTCTCTCAGAGACAGGCGGCTATGAATGTCCTCTCTGTATTTACCACAACATAGATGTCCTTTGTTTTTTACAACCCTTGCGTAACCAGAACTATTGTTCTGTGAAATGTTTCTATTGATCTTTTTAGACTTTCAACGCGCATTTGACTCCATTCAAAAGAGGTCAATTTTAGCAGCTTTAAGAAAAGTATATTTTGGTGACCAGTTTAGTACTAATATGATTAAAACCATTATCACTAACACAGACGGTTGTGTGCAAAATGGAGGTGACGAGTTGGGGGGGGGGGGGGAGGGGGGGGGAGATATCTGGCTGGTGAAATATTCTCTTAATCCAGACACAATATTATGTGTGTCCGCTTGTGATATTGTGTTCTTGTTTTGTTTTGTTTTTGTTTGATTTTAGGTTCTTTTAATTTTCTAATTTATTCATTCCTTTTTAGTAATTAAGTTTTTCAAAGGTGGAGGATATTTGTTGTTTTTGTTGTTGGTTTTTTAAAGTTGTCGTTGCCATTTTTCTTTTCGACAAATGCAGAGTCTGCGATTTCTGTACTTTCCCCCCTCCCATTGCTCCAGCATTCCTTTCCAATGACACAATAGTGGGTTTTTTTAAATCCAGAGACTGTTTGCCATAGAAAGTACTGTACTTTAACTGGGACTCTGCTGCTACACAGCTATTATTGTGTCATCCTCGTTTGCAGAATTCATGGGATTTTTTGCGTGTCGCTTCAGCATAAAAGGCCACGCACAATTGTGGAATAGAGTAGAATATCGAAGACTGTCAAACATCAGCTTTGAACCTGTAACCTATACGCCTGTACTTGTTCTCCTCTCACAGATTCCTCATGGAGCTGAAGTTGCTGACAACGCTCTTGTGTCTGGCTGTGGTCGCCGCTGTGGTCGTTGATGCTGGGGCCTTCTGGGAACTTGTGAGTTTTTTCCTGTGCCTTTGTATTTGTGCGACATCACCTGTTTGTTTTCTACTTTAAGATTTTCTTGATCTTGTGAATGTATAAAATGAGCCCATTTCAGAAAAATAGAAAAATCGCTATGACTACCAAAATGAACATTCTGAAATGCCATGTATGGTCAATCCTTCTACATGTATATAACTGGGAATGCTGGTCAATCACTAAAGACAGTGAAAATGAAATAAAAGCAACAGAAATGTGGTTTCTTAGGAGAATGCTGAGAATATCGTGGAAGGAAAAGAAATCAAATGAGGCAGTACTTGATGAAGCCCACGTGGGACATTCACTGTTATAAACAATCAGGAAACGACAAATGCCGTTTTGGGGACACCTGAATAGACATAAGGGTCTTAAACATCTAGCTCTCACTGGCATAATTGAAGACAAACGAGGCAGGGGTAGGCCCAGAACAACCAACTTAGGGAACCTAAACAAACAAACAAACAGGGAAAGATCAGGGAAACGTAGCTTTCTTAAGAGCACCCGAGCAAAGGAATGAATGGAGAACCATGATTGCCGATGTCTGTCACAGACCTGGCACTGGATGATGATGATGTGAACGGCTGCCGACGCCAGTTGTGGTAACTCTAGCTATCTGAGTGTGTCAGCGAAACTATTGCCAGTGTACGTACTATGTGTGTGTGTGTGTGTGTGTGTCCTGGGTAGACCTTACGCCGGTGACATGAGTAACAGCCTCAAGGTCGTGCGCGTTTCGTTGCTATTGCTATAACAAAGGCACAGGTTTGGTACAATTTGGTCTCCTTGTACAATAAATAAGGGCCTGGTAAGATCATTATCTGGATTGTCCAAAAATAATGGTCTGGTGATTGCTTTTGTAATTATTATCATTATTATTACTATTATTACTACTATTATTATTATTATTATTATTATTATTATTATTATTATTATTATTATTATTATTATTGTTATTATTACTATTATTACTATTATTATTATTTATATTATTATTATTATTATTAACATTATTATTATCAATGTAATCATTATCATCCTCCTACTCCTCCTCCTCCTCATCATCACCACCATCATCATCATCATCATCATCATCATCATCATCATCATCATCATCATCATCATCATCATCATCATCATCATCATCATCATCATCATCATCATCATCATCATCATCATCATCACAAATACAAACAAACCTATTCCCACCCACAGGAAGATGTTCACAATGTCTTGTGCAAGGTTTGCGAGTGGAAGCTAGAGAAGAAGGATGCTGTACTCTCCCGTGTGGACAAAATCTGTTCTGAATACTCCACCCATCTGTGTCTCGGGGATGACTGGAAAGCTTATGCGGGTGAGTTCTACATGGGGGTGGCTTTGTTTTCAAATATATTAGTTTAAGTAGGAGTTTTACGGCACTTGCCACACAATAAGGTCATTGTGAGGCAGCATGGTGGAATCAGGCTCTCGTCAATTTTTGGGCATGTAGAGTTATTGGTATCATCTTAAAGCTTGTTTAGTTGTCTCTATTTGGATGAAAAAAAAATATCCATTTATCTTGAATACACGTCGAGATATTTGCGAAAGAAGGATGTGGGGGTCACCTTGTTTCAGAAGTAAAATAAGTGAGAAATTGGCCTCCAAAGGTTAGTCATTCCCTTAGTTTAAGAGTCTGTGGTAACTGAAAATTTGCATTTTTTGTTCCTTCAATTAACGTTTTTCAGTCAAACCCTCACAGAAATGAGTTCTTTAATGAGCATGAAAGGTGTTGAGCCAAAAACCAAAAATGTGATAAAAATTCACAAAGCTGCGGAAAAATGACAGTTTCTTCACTATGATTATTTTGACGAGAGCCTGATTCTACCACGCTGCCTCACAAATATAAGTGCCGGAGATTAGAGGTGTTACAAAGAGAGTAACAAATACAAACTAGATAAGGGGAGATAAAGACGATAGATGTTTGATAGGGAAGAAGAAGCAAACCACACTAGAGCACCCGCCCCCCCCCCCCCCCCAACCACCCACTGGGTTGGGTTTGTTTTCTAAGGTGTGACTGTGTATGTTAGAGTAGATGTCCTGGATGGAGATGGAAAACATTAACGGTTATCTGACGTTATTAATGGAGGACAGCACTGTGTTCCTTCGTTAGATCAAACACATAATGTATCAGGCTTATCTTGGACTTGGATCAGAATGCTTCATTTACTTTAAAAGTTGGTCTTAGAGAAAGAAATAACATCAACAACAACAATAACACCAACAAAAAACAACAACAACAACAACAACAACAACAACAACAAAAATACTATTACTACTACTACTACTACTATTACTACTGTTACTTTTATTAGTAGCAACAATGATACTAAAATTAAATAGTATAATAATTATCAGTAGCGTCGTTAATTCTATTGCATGGTTTGGATGTTTTTCGGAAAAGAGAAAAGATTTTTGAAAGTTGTTTAATATTGTTATTATTTCAAAAAAGAAACACAAAATATATTATACGAAATTAACAATAAATGCACACACACACACACACACACACACACACACACACACACACACACACACACACACACTAACAAACATACACACACAAACGCACACACACGCACGCACACACACACACACACACACACACACACACACACACACACACACTAACAAACATACACACACAAACGCACACACACTCACACACACACAACATACACACACACTATAGGAGACAGATGTTAAATGAGAAAATCCCGACTCTGAAATGACAGATAATGTTAAGGGACGTTACACCTACTCAAATTAATGTAGATTATTAGTTATAATATTATATCATGTTGTTTTTTCTGTTGTTTTTTTCTATTTTTTAAAAAGTATGTTGTCTTTTTCTTTCATCAACAGAGGAATTAGTAAAGATCTTGCACTCCAAAGAATTCCACGAACTGAAGGAATCATTCGTGAAGCACATTTTCCACAAATGATGACGTGACAATGTGCCTCATTCAGGCTTCCTGTTGACAGCCTCTGTTCCTCAAGGATGAGTTCTCCTTCCTCTTCTTTTCCCCTCAACTATTTTGTCTCTTATAAAAGAAAGGCTGAATTGTTTCCTTTTTTTGTCGTCACGTTAACTTCCAAAAGTCTTTTACGATAAGACACGTTGGCGCTGTTGATTTAGCTTCTTTCTCCAATACAGCAACGCTCGCCATGTTACTGCCCCAAAATCTCTGTATCTTTGTGTCTCTGTTTTCACAACAATAAAAATACACCTGCCTTTAAAACATTTGACTTGTTCATTGAGTTATTCGTTTGTTTCCCATAAAAAGTTCCTTCAGCGAAGTAAATAGTGCAGTGGGGATAGAATTTTATTTCGATACACAAGTCTGTTAGTTTTAGTAAGAGTTCTACGGCACTTGCAACACAATTTGGTCATATAACTGCCGAAGATTAGAGGTGTAACAAGAGAGTAACAAACATAAAAAAGGAGGAGGAGGAGAGATCAGGACGAAAGATGTTTGATAGGAAAGAAGGACCAAACCACCCCAGAGCACCCGCCAACCACTCACTAAACAAGTCAACATTCTGGTTCGGCACAATATGTTCTAAGAGACAATGTGTGTGTGTGTGTGTGTGTGTGTGTGTGTGTGTGTGTGTGTGTGTGTGTGTGTGTGTGTGTGTATGTGTGTGTGTGTGTGTGCGCTGAGAGAAATCTACACCGATCTCTTCAATAACGTCAGCAACCAATTACAAAAGTTGAAATGATAATAATATAAAAACAAATATGGAAAAAGTAAATACAATAAATGCATCTTAGACATTCTTTTGAAAATCTGTAATCAAGTTAGTTGCATGGTGGAGGAATCAAACTAGGTTGGCTACCTTCAAATACCAGAGGCAACCGTTTGGGACCTGCATCACCCCATACATAGACCTGCATCACCCCACACATATAGACCTGCATCACCCCACACATATAGACCTGCATCACCCCACACATATAGACCTGCATCACCCCACACATACAGACCTGCATCACCCCATACATATAGATTTGCATCCCCCTATACATAATTATATTGATGCTATAGTCTTCTCAGTCGACATTTTTCTTCCAGAAATTCCAGGCTGGAAAAGTATGAGCTTATTATTGTTCCAAAGTATACTCTCCTCTCCCAGCCAGTCCTCATGTCTGTCTTTCGCCTGTATTCCTTCACACCAACCCACAGAAAGATCTTAGCGAAGCCTCATTCATTGTACAAGTAGGCAAATGTTTCCTAAACCACTGCCACTATTTTTGTTTCTTTGTCTTTTTTGTGATTTTTTTTTTTTTGGGGGGGGGGGGGGTGGGGGTGGGAAGGGGGTGTTGTTTTTTTGTTTTTTGTAAGCGTTTTACGAGGCTAGCAACTGCTTCAGGTTATATGAACGCGCGGGACACATTAAACATGTTCAGTAGATAGGTCATTTTGAATTTTTCCCAAGTGGCGGCCGAAGCCTACTTTTATCGATTTTAGACCACCAAGGGATTTATAACGTGAGCAACTTGCACACGGGACCTACGAAATTTTTCGCACTTTTCCGAGACGGCTGGGTGTAGATCTTTCCCACCAGAAGATCAGGGGTGTGGCTGAAAGACAGCAGCAAGAAGGAGCCAAGTAGTAGCAGGAGAAAGACCGAAGAAAGAATCAGGAGCCCAGAGGGGGGAGTAAAGGAGGTGAGGGGGTGGGGGCAGAAAGAGGAGACGAAAGCAGACGACAGAACATTGCTAGAGAGCAGGAAAGGAGGTGTAAAGAGACAACTTTAGAGTAGAAAATGTTTCCGTCGCTAACCGGATTTGAACCCAGAACATTTGAATGAGAGGCCACAC
This sequence comes from Aplysia californica, assembly GCF_000002075.1. Lineage (NCBI taxonomy): Eukaryota > Metazoa > Mollusca > Gastropoda > Aplysiida > Aplysiidae > Aplysia > Aplysia californica. The sequence goes on along the minus strand of NW_004798753.1, from coordinate 65,779 downwards.
TTTAACCTCTAGGCCACGAGAGCCGCCTACAACTTTTTAGCCAGTCACATTGCTCCTCGGATCACCCTGAGTTTGTTACTTGTTCAGCTACCCATCTCATTGTCACAGACTCCCAGAACATCTTGCGAAGGGTTGAGAAAGGGTTTCTTCGAAGTGAATGGATGAACCCCATACAACACTTATTGTCACTTAGAGCCATCACGTGGATATTCTGTCCTGGGCTCTCTGGAGTGAAGGGCAATGAGGAGTCTGATAGGCTGGCAGGCAGTGCCATGGTTGATGGTGAGGTGAAATTTGACAAAGGAGAAGTGTTGAAGACCCTGGAGAAAAAGTTGCGGAAAGAGAAGACAGGGAGACAGCAGAACACCACGCAATCATTAGGATGCAGGAAATGGGGATAGAGAGGGGAGAAGGAAGAAAGGAAGGATTGTCTGGAAAGGAAAGACGTCGCCATAATCAGACAGCCACAGGAACAATCAGTATGGATACCTTGCAGGCTTTGGTGCTGGGGGGAACTGAGCACTTATGGACATGTCCGGTGTGCAATGACGTTGTTGCCCAGGACAGGCAATACAGGTAATACAGGTCAACTGGCACCAAGTCTACACACGTTAAGGGGTTGAGAGGGGGGGGGGGCTACACGAAAGTCCCCATTCGGCTAAAAACTATGTATTTTAAATAGAAGGCATTTTTACCTTATTCAGCCTCATTTACAAATATATCATCACATAAGAACCCCCTAAAGCCTTGCCTTATTTTTTGCCATATCAGGCATGTTTGTCACCACCATTTCCTCATAAAGTTAATCTTTTATTTTTCTTTATCATCCGTTTTCTCGAAACGGGGTTTTTCAATATATACATGTACTTTTAAAAAATAACACCACCATTTTTCATACAATCTTCATGAAATTTATATAGAATGATGAAAAGATTTAATATCCCCCCCCCCCCCCCAAAGCAATACATAGACAATAGTTTCGCTGATAGACTGACACCACATTTGAGTTGGAAGTGAGATATCCCTGGTCCTCCAAATTCTATTCAAAGATCTGAGTGGAAGCAGCTGTGAACTGTCGTGAACACAACCAACTTGTGTTCCGAGCCCTCCTATGACCTTATGCAGTCGTGAGCGCCGTAAAACGCTAAGATCTACTCTTGCTAAGCGGTCTGTACCTTTTCCGATACGAGACTTTATTGCAGCGAGTCCTGTTCCTCTATCTCTATCAATTATACTCCCAAGGTAGCAGAAAAATTCAACGTCTTCTTGTGCACGTCTTCCTATCGTGACTTGCTCCTTTCGTTGTGCCCCCCCCCCCCCTACTCATCTCCCAAACAGGGCAGTGCAACTGACTGAAGTTGTCTTTAGGCCATTCCCAAAGGGGGGATATTAACTTTTTCTTATGCACAGTAGAATTGTAAATGGGCTGATTTATCAATGTCATGCTCATACTGTACCGGAACAACACAGGGGGAACTGCTGCTTTTTCTTTCCTCATCCTTACTATCGTCATTTTCCTCTACTTTTTTGTATGTTTGTCACTCTCTTGTGACCCGCTATTTCCGGGGTGCCTTGATAGTCGAAGCAGACTTTGTGCTTTTGAGGCTAGAGAGGTGAGCAGAGGAAGCCTGATTCCCGTTTGGACTTCTCTGTTGACATCCACCCCTTGGCGCTCATATGACCTTATGCAGTTGTGAGCGCCGTAAAACCTTAATAAAACTAACTTTCGTTGTGCATTTATCCTTACGACCTCTGACTCTCATGAACTCTGATGCATTTCCTGTTCATAATAAATATGGTCGCTTTTAAGGACAAGCGGGCTAACCCAGATTTCGGGGGTTTCCAGAAATCTTGACCTAAACCAAAAGTGGGCATTGCTCTACCTGTAGAAGAAGCTTGGTTTCGTTAGTGTGTATATTTGTTTGGTTATAGAGAAAAATTCCCCTTGTCTTTTAAAGAACTGAACAAGGTGGAAAAACTTTACCTTCGATTTTGTCAAAACAGCGTTTTTATAGGTAGCCTGCTTGTCCTTAAAAGTAGTGCTGGACTGCTAGGTTCTCGATTATTGAAAGCTAGGAATCGTAGGAATCGACTCCGAACCCAATTACTTACTTTCTAATGATCGAACATCTTCAGGATAACCTTGATTTCGGAATACTGCGAAGCATCAAATTTTTATTTTTCAAAATTGAATTCGAAATATTTTAAAAAATAAGATTTTAATGATTAAAGTAACTGGTAAGTGTTGGTTTTCGTGAAAAGGAGTTGGAACTTTTCTTCCGTAGCATTAATCGTTGGAATCGGTTCCGGAATCAATTCTTCGCCCAGCTCTACTTAAAAGCGACCATATGAACGACCCCAATTCAAACCTCTGACAACAAATGTTTGCCCATAACTTCATCAGGACAGACAGGCCAATGGTGGAAGGTTATGCTCTCCGCTACTCAACACAATTGGAGTGATTACAGTTTTTAACGGAGAGCTTTTTTAAAATCATTGTTTGTATTTTCTTGTTTTGTTTTTTCTTTTGTACATCAACTACAAAAACCTGTCTGTGCTGGGGTGTGGCATGACGCACATCTGCTGAGGCCGTGGGTGATTGGCGGGTGCTCTTTTGCGGTTTGCTCCTTCTTTCCTATCAAACATCTATCATCCTAATATCTCCTCCTTCTTCTCCTTCTTTCTTTGTGTTTGTTACTCTCTTGTAATACGTCTAATCTTCGGCACTTATGTGACCTTATTGTGTTTAAAGAGCCGTAAAACTGTTGCTAAAACTAGAACAGCTCTGGTGGGGCGCAGGGGTGGGGGTGGGG
>NW_004798753.1:58018-59614 GCF_000002075.1 Aplysia californica | reverse complement strand
CACACAACCCATGCACACACATACACACACACACACACACACACAATCCATGCACACACACACACGCACACACACGCGCACACACACACACATACACACACACACACACACACACACACACACACACACACACACACCTATGTGTTTGTTCCAAAATGTTATGCTGAATCAAGTGCCCTGAGAACTGTGTTTGTCTCTTTTGATTAATTGTTTGTTTGTTTGTTTGTTTGTTTGTTTGTTTGTTTGTTGTTGGGGGTTTTTTTTGTTAGTGAGGTGCCCACGATGGTTTCTTTCCCTGACACATAAATGTGAAGCATTGTGGTGAAATCAGGCGCTCGTCAAAATAATCAAAGAGAAGAAACTGGCATTTTTTTAGCAGTTTTGAGAATTTTTATAGAATCTTTTTTAGTCTTTTCTTTTTCTTTTTTGGCTTTTTTTTTCATGCCCGTTAACACACATTTCTGCGTGGATTTGACTGGAAAGACGATTACAGCTAGCAAAAAAATGTAAATTTTCCGTTTACACGGACTCTCAAGCTAAGGAAATAGCTAATCTTTGGCGACCATTTTCTCACTAATTTCACCTCTAAAACCAGGTGACCTTCACCTCCTTCATTAGCAAAAATCGATATCTCGACTTGTATTCCAGATAAACAGATTTTTAAAAAAATATCCAAAGCAAGACAAATGAACAAGCTTTGAGATGACACCACTAACTCGACATGCACCGACATTGAGGAGATCCCGATTCCACCAGGTCATGACATAAATGGTCACTTTTAAGGACAACAGGGTTTACCCAGATTTCGGGGTTTCCAGAATCTTGACCTACACCAAGAGTTGGAAATGTCCTACCTATAGGAGAAGTTTGGTTTCATTGGTGTGTATATTTGTTTGGTTATAGAGAAAACTCTCCTTGTCTTTTAAAGACACTGAATAAGGGGTAACAACTTTTCCTTCGATTTTCTCAAAACAGCATTTTTCGGGACAGCCCCCTTGTGCTCAAAAGCGACCATGAATACCTCCGGCCGTGAGAGAACTGGCTCTGTGCAGGATGCCACACATATTTAACCATTACACACATCTTAACAAGGGGCTCTCGTGGTTTAGAGGTTAAAGTGTTCCCCTCTCTTTCAATATATCGTGGGTTCGAATCCGGAGAGCGACGGAGATTTATATCTCCAAAATGTTCTCCTTTCATCTCCTTTTCTGCTCTCTAACAATGTTCTGTCATCTGCTTTCGTCTCCTCTTTCTGCCCCCAAGACACCAACAACAAAAAACTATTCCAAATATCAAAAATTCAACAGAGAAATTTTAGTATTACATCTTGTCTTCTTTTTGTGTAAATTTCATGAAGATGGATGAAAAATGGTGGAGTTATTCAAAAAAGCATAGAGAAAAGTTGCATTTCGAGAAAACGGCAGGTAAAGAAAAATAAAATATTGACTTTATGAGGAAATGGTGGTGATAAACATGCCCGGTATGGGGAAAAACATACGGTTTTGGGGGGTTCTTTTGCGATGAAATAGTTGTAGGAGAGGCAGAGGAAGCTAAAAAATGCCTACAACTCAAATTCCATAATTTTAAGCCAAATCG
>NW_004798753.1:50343-54137 GCF_000002075.1 Aplysia californica | reverse complement strand
CTCCTCCGTCTTTCCTATCAAACATCCATCGCCCTTATCTCTCCTCCTTCTTTCCTCTCAAACATCCATCGCCCTTATCTCGCCTCCGTCTTTCCTATCAAACATCCATCGCCCTTATCTCTCCTCCTTCTTTCCTCTCAAACATCCATCGTCCTTATCTCTCCTCCGTCTTTCCTCTCAAACATCCATCGTCCTTATCTCTCCTCCGTCTTTCCTCTCAAACATCCATTGCCCTTATCTCTCGTCCGTCTTTCCTCTCAAACATCCATCGCCCTTATCTCTCCTCCGTCTTTACTATCAAACATCCATCGTCCTTATCTCTCCTCCTTCTTTCCTATCAAACATCCATCGCCCTTATCTCGCCTCCGTCTTTCCTATCAAACATCCATCGTCCTTATCTCGCCTCCTTCTTTCCTATCAAACATCCATCGCCCTTATCTCTCCTCCGTCTTTCCTATCAAACATCCATCGCCCTTATCTCTCCTCCGTCTTTCCTATCAAACATCCATCGCCCTTATCTCTCCTCCGTCTTTTTTTATGTATGTTACTCTTTTGTAACACATCTATTCTTCGGCACTTAATGACCTTATTGTGTTGTAAGTGCCGTAAAACTCTTACTAAAACTAAGAGGTATGAGGCAAAGGCAAGGACGAGAGCTACACTCCACATATAAGCGAAACTCGCAGAACTTAGCCGACAGAATTTCCTGTCCTGAGTTTTCTCTTTATACATACCATTCTATCATTCTCAATACAGTGTTTCTAACATGCATAAAGCCTACAGATTTGTATGTCTCAATCTTTCTCCATACGGTATTTCGAACCCGTATAATTATAGCCTACACTTTTACATGTCTCTACTTAAACTATTTTTTATTCTCAATACAGTATTTCAAACACACATAGATATATAGCCTAGAGATTTACATGTCTCTACTTACATATATTATTATTTTCTCAACACAGTATTTCAAACACGCATAGATATATAGCCTGGAGATTTACATGTCTCTACTTACATAATATACTATTATTTTCTCAATACGGTATTTCAAAAACGCATAGATATACAACCTAGAGATTTACAAGTCTCTACTTACATATATTATTATTTTCTCAAGACAGTATTTCAGACACGCATAGATATATAACCTAGAGATTTACAAGTCTCTACTTACATATATTATTATTTTCTTAATACGGTATTTCAAACACGCATAGATATATAGCCTTGAGATTTACATGTCTCTACTTACATATATTATTATGTTCTTAATACGGTATTTCCAACATGCACAATATAGAGTACAGATGTTCATGTCTTATGTTTTGTCTTAAGCAAACTATTATATTCATAGCAATATCTCTGGTGTTTCAAACACGCACATAGCGTAAATATTTATATGTATTTATTTTTCTATTACATATACTATTATACTCTTAATGCGATAGTTCAAACGTATGCATATCGAAATTCGTACTTAACGAAAAGACTTCTGAGTTCCCTCAGTTTTGCTAGGTGTGTGGTTGACTATACTATTTATAACTTTCTTTGTAAGTGAACAGCAAAGTTGTGATGCCTCATAATAGGTTAGTTACACACGGATAGTCTAGCACAACAATCGTACTCTGAAAACAGCAACCGACCATGTTGGATGTTTATGACACTACTGAATCATAACTTTAATTGCTCATCCTGAAGAGTACCAAATTAATACATTCAAACAAGGAGACATAACTACGGCAATTAACAATAGTGAACCAAACCCAGCTATTGCTCATGTAACTAATATTACAGGGATATATTAGTATTACAAAAGTCCAGGAGATACGGAGATCTAGCACAGTATAAAGTGTCAGCTCATGAAGGACAAGCCATCTGGTCCTTCGGCTAGGCCCGATGAAGCGTCTATTTGAGGCAGTTTTTAAAAAAAACATCATTCTTTACTTTTACTTTAATCCGCCGCTTATACCCTTTTAGGTGTCGCGGGAAGAAAGAGACGTCTCTCTGTCGCCAGCCGGAGAGCTTGGGTCAGGGGGATGCCGTGAGTTGTTAATGTTTCACTGACTCCATTTATCCATGTCTTTCTCGGTCGCCCTCTAGCCTTGTTGCCATCGAATTATTTTTATTATGTAGGCACGTTGTGCTGGATGGTGTGTTGGTAATTGCATGAGATGTCCGAACCATTTGATTCTTTGTCGTTGGATGTGATGCATGACATCATTTGGTCACACCATTTCTCGGATTACTGAGTTTCTAAATTTGTCTCGCCTGGTCTTGTTTTCAGAACTTGGCTGTTCACTCACATGTTTCAACTTTTGTTTCTTTGGTGGAAAATTAAAGAGGAAGGCATTTTATAGATATACTAGCTGGACCCCCTTCCGATGAAAGGAATGATCGGTGCATTAACATAAACTGAAAGTCATTGGCCTACTATATTTACGCTCTACTGGAATGGAGCAATAAATCTTGAGAGAAAAGTGACACATGTGTTTCCAAGTTGCCAAATATATAACAGACAAAGGAGTCCAGAAAAAGCAGCGATGGGCATCAAACGTAAGGATCACAGTCGAATTTAGCACTAAGTAAAGAAAAGAAAAGATGAGGCTAGATCTATACCGGTCGCACACTTAAAATAGTGCTCAGTATTGCGCGACAATGTGCGATAGTATCGAACGGAAGTACGACTTGAAATTAACAAACCTGGTGGATATTCTAAAATTACGGAGACAGAAGCGTCGGCCTACAAAAGCGATCGGCGAAATAAAGAAATTTTGCTTTTTGTAGTAAAACTGTCTCAAAACTGAAAAAACGAAGGGCGTCATGATCTGGGGAATATTTTAACGAATCTTTTGGCGAAACCCGCACGTCGATAGATGCAGCCATTAAAAAGCCTTTTGAAGAGCAACATTCCGCCACCACAATTAGATACTAGATTTTGATTCATGTTTCTAAACAGAAATGGAACGATTTACAAAACGTGGAAAAAGATCTTGTCCGTATGTTAGTGTTTTAGCGCTTATAAATGGCTGCTTGCACTGTATGCTTCCCAGGAAGTTGAGGCTGTTTCAGAATGCTCTCAGGTCTGCTGGGGTGAAGTGCATAGAGCTTGCTGTTGAGTGAAGATTTGCGATATACAGGTGATATCTATTATAATATTGTATTTGGTCGGCTGCTGATTGGTCCCAAAAGTTATGATACTATTATTGTCATAATATGTGTCTCGACGCGATGGAATCAGGCGCTAGTCCATTTTTGTGGGCATATTGAACTACTTATATCATTAAAGCTTGATAATTTGTCTTGCATGTGATGAAAATACAACCTATCTATAATGAATAGATGTAGAGATAATTGCAATGGTGGGGGGTGGGGGTCGCCTGGTTTCAGAGAAAAAACTAATTCGAAAATGGCTGCCAAAAGCTTATTAACTTCCAAAGCTTATGACTCCTTACAAACTGCTTTAATGAACTTTTTGTGTTCTTTTGAGCCAGGTTTTATAGTCAAATCTGCACATAAATTATGCATTTTAAATAGACATACATAGAAGGTGAAGAGACTTTTTTTAAAAAGAAAGAAATTTTGAGAAAAGTTACCCAAAAGCCAAAAATGCCGGTTTTTTTCAATACATTATTTTGACGAGCGCCTGATTTCAACACGCCGCATCACACAAGATGTCTGATACGACTTACAGAATTAAAAGGCTACAGGAAAACCAAAACCTGAAAACAGGACTTTGAAGAAATTGCCTTTGTGCTCAAAGAGAAAGGGGATGTGCTTTGTGTGTGTGATGG
>NW_004798753.1:47985-49997 GCF_000002075.1 Aplysia californica | reverse complement strand
GGAGGGGGAGAGGAGGGGGAGGGGAGGGGTGGGATGGGGTGGGATGGGGTTGTAAAGCAAAAACTGAAAGAAGACGTTGTCAGCTAGAGCGGAGGACACGTAGATTTTTTAAAAACTGATCCTTACGGCTATTTTCTCCATCTTGCTTTCAGGGGTCTCCTGGAAAAAAGTGATGGTCACGTAGCAAAATTAAAACAAAAACCAAAAAAAGAAACCTCTAAAGATATAAAACAGAGGTTTTCACATGATCACCTACATAATGTAGATTATTTAGAAGACGGTCTTCAATCCTGCCTGTCAGGACCAACCCGGGCTGAAAGGGAAGCAACATCCAAGAGAAACAATTCCCCCGGGGCGATAGTAGAGGTGGGCAAAATCCGGATAAATATCCGGATAATCGGACAATTCTCAATGAAACATTATCCGAATTCAGAATCTTAAACTCTCTCTCCTAACCCGTTTGCCGAAGTGGGTGCACCCATTTGTTGAAATGATTCTAATCCGTTTGTCGAAGTGGTTCTAACTCATTTGCCGAATCGGTTCATAACATATTATTTACCGAAAAGGTGCAGTTACATATCATCCGGATTTTGCTAAAGCTACTCATTGCCCAGCCATAGGCGATAGTGCTACTGACTGAAGTGTATTTAGCTTCCCAAAGGGGGGACATTTTATTATCTTGAGTTCTTATGCACAGTAGAATTGTAATCGTAAATGGGCTGATTCATCAATGTCATGCTCATAACTGTGCCCGAACAGCAACAGGAAACTGCTACTTTTTCTTTCCTAATCCTTACTATTATCACTTTTCCTCTACTTCTTGTGTATGTTTATCACACTCTTGTGACCCGCTATTTCCAGGGTGCCTTGATGGTCGAAGCAGATTTTGTGCTTTTTAAGCTAAAGAGGTGAGCAGAGTACGCATGATTCCCTGTAAGGACTTCTCTGTTGACATCCACCGCTTGGCGCTCATGTGACCTTATGCAATTGCGAGCGCCGTAAAACGTCTACTAAAGCAAACAAACAAGAGAAAGAGCAAGATACTCAATAACTTAGCATATTATATCAAAAACGTACTCGCGCATACATGCATACATAAACACAAAAGCACAAACCCATATGACGCACACACACACACACACACATACACACCCATACACACACACACACACACACACACACACACACACACACACACACACACACACACACATACAACAGATCACGCACATATATACGTACACATAGACTCACATAAATTCACACTCACGTACATATACACATGCACACTTACACTAACACTAGTAACACACTTACATACATTCACTCACGCATTCACATTAACATAGACACACTTACACACATGCAACATACACACACTCATTAACACACTTACACTCATACCTACAGATACACACACACTCACAGAAACATAGACACATGCACACACATACACACACATACACACGCCCACACAAACATATACACTTATAATATACAAGCAAACACACACACATACACACGCTCACACACCACTTCTCTCACCGACAAAACGTACAAACTACGTCACATCAGGAAAGTACTCACCATCCGCCTGTTCTGGTTCAGTATCTCTTCCTGCCACAGAACACAGACAAAATCGTTCGACAATAATTTATTCTTTAACATCTCCATCCTTGAGCAAGACACAACAACATAAGTTCAAAATACAGGACACAGCACGGTGGCGACCGGCAATGGCATGGTTGTAAATTGTTCAGTAGCCTACTGCTGTCATATTGTGTATTAAAAATATATGTATGTACGTACGTACGTACGTATGTATGTATGTAATTATGTATGTATGTATGTATGCATGTATGTATGTATGTATGTATGTATGTATGTATGTATTATATGTATGTACGTACGTACTTACGTATGTATGTAATTATGTATGTATGTATGTCTGTATGTCTGTATGTATGTATGTATGTATGTATGTATGTATGTATGTATGTATGTATGTATGT
>NW_004798753.1:44506-45166 GCF_000002075.1 Aplysia californica | reverse complement strand
GTAATACACTATTGGACACAACCATATGCACTTTTTTCTACTAATCAGATGGCGTCAATCTCATACAAATGGGCAAGGGGAAAAAACAACAACAACAGCAACAACAACAACAACAATGATAATGATAACAACAGCAACAACAACAACAACAACAACAACAACAACAACAACAACAACAACAATGATAATGATAACAACAAACATACACCAATCGTGAAAAAATAGTACAAATTTAAATAGCGCAGAAACCACAGCAACTACAAAAAACGACAATTACGACAACAGCAAATACAGCAATAACAACAGCCAATCAGAAACAATGAGAGAAAAAAATGACAACTGCAAATATAACAGCAACCTTTGTTCTAACAACAAATCTGCAACAGCAACGACGCCAACGACAACAACAACAACAACTACATTGACAGCAACAGCAAAGACAACAAAAGTTGTCTTACCTTCTCGTCCTGCCGCTGTTGTTTCTCCTGTACAGAACACATCATTATTTGAGTTACGACATATTGTTAAACAATTGTTTCTTTAACCCACACCCAGCTTTGTACCTGTCGTCTCTATCTATCTATCTATCTATCTATCTATCTATCTATCTATCTATCTATCTATCTATCTATCTATCTATCTATCTATCTATCTATCTAT
>NW_004798753.1:42501-43967 GCF_000002075.1 Aplysia californica | reverse complement strand
TGTATGTATGTATGTATGTATGTATGTATGTATGTATGTATGTATGTATGTATGTATGTATGTATGTATGTATGTATGTATGTATGTATGTATGTATGTATGTATGTATGTATGTATCTATCTATCTATCTATCTATCTATCTATCTATCTATCTATGCTCCGCCCACAGTCCGGTACCAGGTATCTAACCACCCACAAACACCTTCCTTCTCCTTCGTTTCATCTTTCTCTATTTTCATTTCTCTGTCTCTGTCTTTTGTCAAGGAGAGTTTTCTCTTTAACCAAACAAATATACACACGAATGAAACCAAACTTCTCCTATGGGTAGGGCAATGCTCACTTTAAGTGTACGTCAAGATTTCGGGAAACCCCCGAAATCTGGGTTAGCTCGCCTGTCCTTAAAAGCGACCAATTGTATCCCTCTCAGTCTTAGCAGGTCCCCACAGACAGGGAGGCAGTCGCCCGCCTCATGAATCCCCTAAACTGTGTCGATGGAGGCGTTAAACATTAACTATAACACGCCAACCATAAGAAGGAACTCGTAGCTTCAGATGGGGTTTATGTTGTAAAGACGCAAGAGAGAACACAGTAATTACAGTAGAGACCTCTGCCTTTGTCTTACCCTCTGGTCTCTCATCAAATTGGGCAAGTTTTCTTTCTGAAAAAAATAAAGAAATGCAATGTTCCTTTACAAATCGGACAGTGTGTGACTTTTGGCTTCATGACAGACGATTTAAAGCGACATCTCTGATACAGCTTTGCCTTGACGGTAGACTTAGAGGAAGTAGATTGCTAAACTTTCAAAATGTTTGAAATGAAGGCAGGGTGTGTCAGTATAACAGTCATGGTAGTTAAATTCTGTATTTAATTTTGTGATGTGTCGTGGTGAAATCAGGCGCTCGTCAAAATAATGAATTCAACGGCGTCGTCATTTTTTAGCTGATGTGCAATTTTTCTCTCTCATTTTCTTGTTTTGGCTCAACACTTTTTATGTTCATTGAAAAACACATTTTTGTGTGGATTTTGCTGAAAAATATTGATTACAGACACAAAAAAGTAAATGTTTAATTTCCAATGACTCTCACGCAATGAAAAATACCAAACGTTAGTAGCCATTTTCTCGCTAATTCTACCTCCGAAACCAGATGACCCCGACCTCCTTTAAAGGTAAATATTTCGACTTTTATTCAACACAGATGGATATTTTTTTTTCACCGAAAGAAAGGCAAATGAGCAGGCTTTAAGATAATACCAATAACTCCATATGCCCCAGAAATGACGAGCGCATGATTCAACCGCGTTGTGACACATGTGATCTTCAACAAATACATTCTTTTATTACTCAAACTTGTGTGTGTGTGTGTGTGTGTGTGTGTGTGTGTGTGTGTGTGTGTGTGTGTGTGTGTGTATGTATGTGTGTGTGTGCGTGAGTGTGTGTGTGTGTGTGTGTGTGTATCACTCAACA
>NW_004798753.1:38087-41013 GCF_000002075.1 Aplysia californica | reverse complement strand
GGGGGAGGGAGGGAGTGAGCGAATGAGTGAGTGAGTGAGTGAGTGAGTGAGTGAGTGAGTGAGTGAGTGAGTGAGTGAGTGAGTGAACCCTTCTTGAATAGATTTCTGTGGAGAAAGCAATCAATTACTTGTTTGCATCTCATTAGCATACGAATTATGAATGGTAGATCGCGAGCTTAGTTCTTTCTCGCACTAACTCAGTTCCCCCGGTTTTGGGGTAAATCGTTGTGAAATTAAAGCCTTGAATTATTCCTGTCTCAAAAAGGAGACGTTAGCACAAAAAGGAACTGTAGATGTCCGGAACAAGGGCGCTAACCCTAAGTTCGGGTCACAAAGGGGAGATTGTTCAACGACCTTGACAACTGTAACAGAACCTCCTCGGTGGTCCGGTGGTCTAGTGGTTACGCTCTCGTACTCGCAACCGTAAGGTCGTGGGTTCAAATCCCGATACAGACCTGACGTTATGTCCTTGGGACAGGCACTTTACACGCATGTTCCTCACTAATTCTCCCAAGTGTGCATAGGTACTCGGCTACAGACAGCGAAAGATCGTGTTAGATCGTGCTGGATGATATTGTCAGACGTAGATATCTCCTCTCTCAGGCCTGCAAGGTAATTTGTCCAGTATTTTTTTTTCCTTTGAGATTTCAAATTTTACTCCTTAAAAAAAAAAGAAGGCTAAGTCAACCCCTACACAGATCGATCGAAAACAGGTCTTTATAATGGAATAACGAGATGAATAATTAACGGACGTGTACATGTTTACGTGAGGGTAATTTATTCGAGTGTAAACGTGCTGTCTACATGGCTGAAGTATGATATTGTTTGTCACTGCAGCTGTTGTGTCCTTGGGAAAGGCACTTTACACACACGTTCCTCACTTCCCCCAGGCGTGCATAGGTATCCGGCTATAGACATCGAAAGATCGTGTTAGTTTGTTGGCGTTTGAGGGCGTGCAATCCACAACTTGTACTGTAATGTTTCTGGGTGTTCAAGGGTCTGCTGGGACAACAAATTAAATGGTGGTAAAGCACATTGCTTATGCTGTAGGGCGTGAATATGCACCATAAATACTATTATTATTATCGAAGTCGGGAAAATAATACGGAATTAGAACAAGATAGCAATCAGCTCGCGAGATGTGCTCTATAACACAAAGTAAAACCTTTGTATAACGTACCGCCTTCTGGTCCAACACTTTGAACGTCTTAGCCGAGGTGTGTATTACTGAGTTTACCCTATCCGCACCCCTGGGGTCATTTTACATTTTAGAATACTTCTAGTACGGAGATCTCTTTGAAACTTTCAACATTTCTCCCAAAAAAAAAAAAAAATTTTGACAGACAGCTACGCAAATCGTACGGATCGGATTAACGCGTAAATATCCTCTTTTAAAAGTGGTGGCACAGAGTTCCCCACATCGTGTGGATACGATGGTCAAACAAGAAGTTAGGATAATGTTAAAATACTACACGGGACTCCGTGTTTCACAAAGTGAACGTTATATCCGATAGTACTTTTTAAAGTTGTGTCTAAGATCATAATAGCAGATACAACATCATAGACCCAAGACTCTTTTCATCATCATTGCCTTTCTCACCCTGCACCAGGGTATAGGCCACGGACAAACACCTTCCACCTTTCTCTATCATGGACTAGCCTCTTGATGTTATTCCAAGACTCTTTTCGCTGGATGATATTATTGTTAGACGCAGAAATTTCCTCTATGAGGCCTGAAAGTTAATTTGTTTTTCTTCGAGATTTGAACATTTACTTAAAATACTACACGAGACTCGGAGTTAATTTGTCGAGTATTGTTTTTCTTCGAGATATTTTACCCCTAAAAAAAGAAGGCAGACTTATCACTTAACACGCGCTAAATTAACCTCTACACAGATCGATCGAAAACACGTCTTTATAATTGAATAACAAGATGATTTACTAATGGACGTGTACATGTTTACGTGTAGATATTTTACTGAAGTGAAAACGTGTCGTCTGCATGGCTGAATTCTAACTGTATGTCACTGCAGTGTAACTGATGGAACAGCTGCTGGTCTAGCTTGTAAAACTCCAGGCAACTCTCACTTGTTCCGATGAATCTAGTAGTTTGGACTCCAGCCTTGGTTTTTCCACAACTGAATCCTCGACGAGCTGAATGGGATACATGTTTAGACAGAGAAAGAAATTTTAATGTGTAATCAATCAATCAATCAATCAACCAATCAATCAACCACGCACTCACCCATCCGACCAACCAACCAACCAACAAACCACAAATCCATCCATCCTTCCATCCATCCATCCACCAACCCACCCATCCATCCATCCAACAATCAATCAATGACTGAATGAATCAATCAATCATTCAATTATACACCCACTATGTCACTGTGGTCAATATGTGGCATGCTGTGACGTCATACGCTAAAGACAACTGTAACTTCTCAGATGGGAGATCTCAACTGGACCTTTACTTGTGAATTTTGACCCCCCAAACAATATCCTCATAATGCAGGCTCCACAATATCCACAATAAGCGAGAAAACGGCCGCCAAAGTTTGGAACTCGCAAAGTTTGATTGCCCTTGGACACTGCAATAATTGTATTCATTTACAATGTTACTTTGGTGGCCGTTCTCGCTTATTTAACCTCTGACCCAAGGCAACCTCGACCCCCGTCTACTTCGATCAAAAATGCCTCGAGTGGTTGTGTTGTTGTTTTTTTTAAAAAGATATTTGGGATTTCTTTATTTTTTCAAGCTCAAAAGCGAGACAAATAAACAAGTACTGCTACTTGTTGTTTGTTTGGGGGTTTGTTTTTATTTCTACGTAGTCTTTTTCTGATCCTTGCCAATCAATAATGCCTAAACGTTGTTGTGTGCACGGGGGATTTTTATAAAAATTGAGGATTAGAGAAGTTGGAT
>NW_004798753.1:36454-37882 GCF_000002075.1 Aplysia californica | reverse complement strand
GGGGGATCAAAACGTGCAGGAATTTCCTCTTCGTTTGCCTACAGTGATTTGTGGTCGGTTGCTGTCTTTATAATATTATTGCTGTACATTTATTAAGAATGTAGATCTTTCTTATCAGAAGATCTTTGTGTGGCTGAAAGACAGCCGTAAGAAGGAGCCAAGGGGTAGCAGGAGAAAGGCTGCAGAAAGAGTCAGGAGCCCAGAAGAGGGGGGGCGAAGGGAAGGGGTAGGGGCAGAAAGAGGAGACGAAAGCAGACGACAGATCATTGCTAGAGAGCAGGAAAGAAGGTGAAAGGAGACAATTTTAGAGAAGAATTTTTTTTCGGTCACTACCCCGATTCGAACCCGGGACCTTTGAATGAGAGGCGAACACCTTAACCTCTAGGCCACGAGAGCCCCCCATTACGATTTTGATAGAGCAAGTGGAACATTAATTCAATTTGGTTTCTGACCTCCTGGTCATAGTAACTCAAAAAAGGTCAAAAATATTAGGCAGAACTTTGTAATTCCAGGGTAATGACACAATCCAGTGAAGTGTTCTGTCGTGTACTGTTTCCTTCTCCACTTACGTGGCGTCGGTGGTCAAGTGGTTAGGCTACCGGACTCGTAGTCGTGAGATTGTGCGTTCGGGGGTTCGAGCCTCAGCTCGGTCATACGTTGTGTCCTTGGGAAAGGAGGCACTTTTCACGAACTTCTCACTTGGATTGGTTCTTTCGGAGATGGACGTTAAACTCGGAAGTCCCGCCTCTTGAATGACCTAAAAGTGTTAATAGGGGCGTTAAATCTATATTTTGCTCAACGCGGTGGAAGCAGACGCTCGTCAGTTTTTGGGCATGTGGAGTCTTTGGTATCATTTTAAAGCTTGTTCTTTTGTTTGTCTTTTGGTGAGAGAAAAACCCATTAATGTAACTTGAATAAAAGTCGAGATAATTGCGTTTGAAGGAAGTGGGAGTCATCTGGTTTCGGTTGTAGAATTGGAAGAAAAATGCAGCCAAAATTTGGTGACTTCCAAAGTTTGAGAGTCTTTGGAAACTTAAAATGTACATTTGTTGTGCCTTTAATCAATGTTTCTTAGAAAAATCAACATATAAGTGTGTTTTAAAAGGAGATCAAATGTGTTTAGCCAAAATCGAAGAATTTAATTTGTAAAAATTGCCCAATCGTCCAAAAAATGCTAATATCTTCGATTTCATTATTTTGACGACAGCCTGATTTCACCACGATGCTTCACATATCAAGATCTTGTCAGTTTGTCTGTGTTTGAGCGCTTAACCAACTGCTTGCACTGTGTGCTTCCCGGGAAGCTGTGAATGTTTCTGAGTGTTCTATGGTCTGCTGGGGTAATAATAATATAGTGTAAAGCGCGTAGAGCCTGCATTCGAGTGGGGATATGCACTATACAAATGCTATTTATTATTATTTATATAT
>NW_004798753.1:34120-35233 GCF_000002075.1 Aplysia californica | reverse complement strand
TGAGGTGGGGAAGGGTAGAAGGTAGAGGTGAGTGAAGTGTGGAGTGTGGGGATGAAGTAGAATTTGGGAGCATTGAGCAGACTTAAGACTGCATAAATCTTTTCCTCATTGATCTGTAATTCTGTGCTCCAAATGCATCTAAGATAGAGTTCTAGAGCCTTGCTCTATAAAAAACACGCTCAAAATTGTGAAAACGTCAATACAACCAATTGAACATTTTGTGGGCTTAAATGAACTGAACGTGTGGGGGAAATGACTACACCAGATGTATCTAGAAAACGTCAATACAATGAAGTTTGGCCTGAAGTACCCATCGACACCATGACGCACACACCCAGGGTTAGGTATCGAGATTCTAGATCTGGAAACAATAGAAGCAGCTTTGTAAACACGAAGTAGAACTCTGTGGCACACACACGACAAAGCACAAACTGCACTTCTGTTCCTGCTAACTGCTCCAAATCAGTCTTGAACTCTACTGTTCCCCAAATACATCTAGGATATAGAGGACCTAGATCAAGAGTCTTGCTTTATTTATTTTTTTAAACTGCGCACCAAATACGCGCCAAATTTTGAAAACGCCAATACAACGGAGTAAACATGTGGGCTTAAACGAACTGAACGTGTTGGGGACATGACTACACCAAATGTATCTAGAAAAAGTCAATACAATGAAGTTTGGCCCTAAGTATTCATCGACACTTCGAAGCACACACATCCAAACAGAGTTGGATATCGAGGTTCTAGATCTGGAAATAGTAGAAGCAGCTGTCTCACACACACGACGAAGCACAAAGCGAAATGGAAGTAGTCCCGAGTAAAATAAGAAAAGGCTAATGGCAGAGTGAGAACATCCGAGAGCTTCGACTTACAGGAAAAACCATCAAACCTGACAAATCTAAAGGTAGTTTCTGATTCCTGAACGTTGAAAATATGCCTACGTAACCCTTTGTGACAATTCTTAACTGAATCATATTTTTGTATATTTTTTGGGCACCTGTGTAAAAAAAAAGTATACTGACTTCACAAACGAGCTTAGCTCCATTATAATAAGATGATGAGATTATTATTGCGATTATTATTATTTTTATGATTATTGTTGTTGTTATTATT
>NW_004798753.1:32899-34020 GCF_000002075.1 Aplysia californica | reverse complement strand
TTATTATTATTATTGTTATCATTATCATTGTTATTGCTATTATTTCATTAAAATTATCATGATCAAGCTACTGACTTGGTTGTAAAAAGTCCCCCTACTGTTCACGGTGTCTGGCCAACGGTTGAGCAAGAGGCTCACAGCAGTACCAGGGCGGAGTGCAGTGTGTTGTGCAGCAGTCGCCCCCTCACACGCGCATCTTATGTACTCATCTTGTGGTGAACAACGTGACGTCACACCACTGATCACGTGTGCTACGCTCGGCCAAGGTGTCGTGAGCCAGCACAGTTTCTGATGTATCCGTTGGCAATTTGGCTCAAGGAGTATTAACCTTTTCTCCTCGTGCGGTTTTCACGGTGTGCATTCCCTAAGAACGCCATTATTTTGTGTGCGCTATTCCCTGGAAACGTGCGATTGGGGGTATTTTCAACGGAATGTAATATATATTATATACTCTGTCACATTTTTAAGTATACACATTTTAAAACTCAATTTTTAAAAAGAAATGCCACCAATTACTTTCAAATTTACACACTGATTACGTGATATACCTGTCTCTGGTGAGTTGTTTTCAGATTTCTGAACGGGCAAATGGTTTTTCTACTGCTTGCGAGTTTACATGTTTTGTGTTTTTAAAGAATAACTCATGGTACGGAAATGATTTGTTTAAAAAGTAGGTACACATCAATACCTCTGTCATTTTTGCAACATTTCGCCAGTGATAAAACTTGTGTTGTCTTAAGTTTCATGATGCCACGCCTAAAAGAAAATGTACGAAATCAGCTTTTTGGAATGATCCGCGCGCGGGAGTGTCTCGGTATCCACTGCTGCGAGACGTTTTAATGTAACAAGACCTGTGTACGCAACAATTGATCGTGAAAGAACAACAGAATCACCAAAGGATCGACCCCGTCGACTTGAGAGAGAAAAAAAAATCTACTTCAAGAGAGGATATTTTTATACACCTGTCGCACCTACGGAATCGTTTCAAAACGACAAGACAAACCAGAGATGAGTGGAACAACATGCAACAACACCAGCCTCAGACACTTCCTCAGCTTAAGAGAGCATTGCAGTGCAGCGAATGATTGATTCCATGTGGCGAGGGGGGGGGGGGGGGGGGC
>NW_004798753.1:22094-32799 GCF_000002075.1 Aplysia californica | reverse complement strand
GGGGGGGGGGGGGGGGGGGGGGGTCTTGCCTCCTTGATTAATGTAAGTTTCAGGGTTAGGGTTTTTTTTTATTTCCATTTCTTCGTCCGTTCAAAACACGTGAGAAATGAAATCGTTATTTGTATAATTTTTCGCTTCATCCCTTTCCACGACACTGGCGTACGACGCGACACTGGCGTACGACGCGACACGGGCGTACGACGCGACACTAGCGTACGACGCGACACTAGCGTACGAAAAGAACGAAATACAAGTGGACTGGTACGGAGAAAGCCGCGCTTGTCCACGATGGCAACTCGAAAAAACCGGAAGTCATTTTTTATATGCAAATGAGGTAGAGTCGACTCAGAAATTTTCTTTTTTTCTTTTTTTTTAAAGCCGATCGCATCAGCTTTCCTAATTTTGCGAAGGAACCTCGTCAAAACCATTTGATGTAAAAAAAATAATTGCGTTTTGGGAATTTTGAAAGGTGATACACTCACACTTAACTCAAGTAGGTTTATAAGAACTTTTTTTCACGTTGTGGTTACACCAGCTGTTTAGCATAGTGGTTATGCTGCTGGACTACTAATCGTGTTTGCTTCCCTCACTCACAAGTTCGATTCCCATCCACGCCACTGATTTTTCTAAACATGTCATGTTATTGTGTATACTTTCAGATGTTAACATGTCACTAATAATAATACTCTCTCTAAGTGAACGTTTGTATTTTGCGTCAAAATAAAGTTCAAATCTTTGTCAACACAGACATAATTTGTAGGACCACATTCACTTCCTTTGACAAAAGTCATCAACAGTACATAAGAGTGTATGAGGTAGAAAAAAAAAGAAAATACTTTCGAAACAAATTTTACACCCTGATACACACACTAAACAGTTTAATGGTATTTGTTCATTAATCTCAATGCCTGTTCAGACTGGCGTGATCTACGAGAAATATAATTCAACTAAAATTATCAGAAAACTCAACCGAATGAGTCAACATATGCTATTGTGAGCAGCTTTATGAACATCTCAACATACTCAAGCATCGGTTGAGTCAGCTGCTTCTTTCGGTTCAGAGTTGAGTTGTACACCTCAAAGCAGCCATGGTAGAGTGCAACTTTGCAGTTTAAACCATAGTGCAGTGTCATTTTCTTTTGGGTTTTTCTGTTCATTGCTGACATCCCAGCTCTGCACGCATTTCCTGTGCACATTTCCTACTGCCGGCTAAAGGTTCTGTATCCGTGGTGTTGTTTTCAACCTACTGACACTCTTTGAGAACATGCCTCTTTCATAGTTAAGAATGTCACAAACTAATAGTGTCAGATTTACTGGACCCCATGATCACATCCACCAGCTTGAGCACCAGTTTCTTGACAACATTTGCCCTCTGTTCCTGCTGGGTGTTTTCTCAAGAATAAGTCTAGATGTTACCAAGTGGTTCCAACACTTTATCATCTTTCGTTAGTCTAGAGGTAAGGTGTTCGCCTCTCATTCGAAATCTGACAGATTCGAAACCTGACAGCGACGGAAAATGTTCTTCTCTGAAAAAAAAAGTATCCAGTTACCTTCTCTCCTGCTCTCTGATCATGTTCTTACGTCTGCTTTCATCTCTGCGTTCTTCCCTATCTCCCACGCTCTACCCCTTTGCCTCCTTCTCTGGACTCTTTCTGCTGCCTTTCTACTGCCTCTCCTTGGCTCCTTCTTACTGTTGTCTTTCAGCCACACCCCTGATCTCAGGGTTGGTAAGATCTAACACCTAGTCTTCTCGGATAATGACGAAAAAATCTCGGGGGTTCCGTATGCAGGTTGCGCACGTTAAAGATCCATTAGTTACCCTAAAATGGGTAAGAGTAGGCTACGGCCGCTTCCCGAGGAAGATTCAAAATTAATTAATTCCTACCAAACTGAAAATGTGTCCTGCGCGCCCATGACCGTGAGCAGCTACGAGCGCCGTAAGACACTTACAAAAAAGTGAAGAAAAAAAAAGATGAAGGAATTATCTACGCCGGACATGTTTTGATAAAGTGAAAAATGAAAAGGCGTTTCTCCTCTCTTTGAAACCGGCCTTATGTTCCTTAAAATTTCGACATTTGAAAAGTTGAAAGAGGGACAACGTTTTCTCTCTCTCTCTCTCTCTCTCTCTCTCTCTCTCTCTCTCTCTCTCTCTCTGTGTGTGTGGGGGGGGGTGTGTGTGTGTGTGTGTGTGTGTGTGTGTGTGTCAGGGGTTTTAAGTCTCGAGATTTAGAAACAAACGCATTTGGACTTCAACTTATAGAGTTGTGTAAAATTAACAAACTTTAAATACTGAATGGCAGAACCAATGGAGACGAGGAAGGGAACATCACATGCATTGCAAACAAAGGCAAGTCAGTCGTAGATAACATCATTGTAAGCACAGACAAGTCAGTCGTAGATGACATCATTGTAAGCACAGACAAGTCAGTCGTAGATTACGTCATTGTAAGCACAGACAAGTCAGTCGTAGATGACATCAGTGTAAGCACAGACAAGTCAGTCGTAGATTACATCAGTGTAAGCACAGACAAGTCAGTCGTAGATTACATCAGTGTAAGCACAGACAAGTCAGTCGTAGATTACATCAGTGTAAGCACAGACAAGTCAGTCGTAGATTACATCAGTGTAAGCACAGACAAGTCAGTCGTAGATTACATCATTGTAAGCACAGACAAGTCAGTCGTAGATGACATCATTGTAAGCACAGACAAGTCAGTCGTAGATTACGTCATTGTAAGCACAGACAAGTCAGTCGTAGATGACATCATTGTAAGCACGGACAGGTTTCAGAATGTAATTAAAGCCTTTAAAATACTCCCTAGATCAGAGTCTGACCATTTCCCTCTTAGTCTAACGCTTACAGCACCTGGCATCGAATGTGAACCCGTAGAGCAAGAAGTTTTGTGTCCATTATTTGATATCCGTAAATGTTTTTGGAACAACACATACGTTGAAGACTATGTACAGGCATTAGAGGGCAACCTGTTAGTGTTATGTATTCAAAATGAATTTTCTGATCTTATCCACGTAGGTAAAACAAACGATGCTGTTGTGATGTTGAATAGTTGTGTTAAAAGTGCAGCTGATTGTATGCAATCTACAGGTGTTAAAAGGTTCAAAAAGTTACATCCCAACCACCATGGTTTGATAATGAACGCTATTATGCAAAAGGGCAAAAATGCTAGGCATTACATAAATTTCATACTTAGGACTCAAATGAAGCATTAGATAACGACCTTGCTTTGAAAGAGAAATTTACAAACCTCTGTAAATTTTAAAAATCTGACAAACTCAAATTCTTATTCAGAATTGTTTGAAGCGCAATTCGAAAGATTTTTGGAAACAGGTCAATATCCTTTTGTGTAATAACCCGGTAACAAAGAGTACTATCAAACCCAGGGAATGGTATGTCTATTTTGAGAAATTGCTGAACCCCCTCTCAGGGTCTGGTGGTAACGCCAACGGAAATGACGAGTGAACCATCTTGAACACATCTGTTTCCTTACAGTCTCGTGCCTCCCCTTGTGGTGAGCCAGGTGATCTGTTAAATTCACCTATAAATAATTTAAAATCTGGCAGGCTTGTGGCCCTGACGGCCTATCACCGACATTTTACCAATTCGGTTGCCAGGACCTGGCTGAATTTCTATCTCTTTTCAATTCAGTTTTCTTCACAGGCAACTATCCAGAAGAGTGGACCAAGTCTATGATATTTAGTTGGCACAAAAAAGGAAACGTAAATGGTGTAAGTAACTACAGGGGCATTAGTTTACTAAATGTTCTTGGTAAATTATTCTCATTCATATTAAATAAAAGTAAAAGACTGTAACAATGGTGTGATGAAGGCAACCTCGTCCCTGAATCTCAGGCCGGTTTTAGACGAAATTACTCTATAATAGATCATATATTTTCGCTCCAATCTTTAGTCCAAAAATATATCTCCAAGCCTGGTGGAAGATTCTATGTATGTTTTTCGACTTTTTAAAAGTATTTGATAGGGTTGGCAGAGAAAAGCTTTGGACAGTATTGAGAAGTTTTGGCTGTTCTGGACCAACGTGTACCATTTTGAAATAATAAAGATATGTATCAAAGTGTTCTTTCATGTGTTAAGTCCATGAAATCTTCATCAACATTCGGTGACTTGCCTACTGGCGTGGGCGATCATGGACCTCCACTTCACCCTGTTGTTCTTGCTGCTCCCAGCCATGTTGTCATCTTGTCCAGTATCTTTTCCCTCTGTCTGCCTCTGCCTCTCTTTCCATCAAACTTTCCTGTTGTTACAATATTCTCTGATGCTTCTTTCCGCATTGTGTGTCCGAAGAAATTTGCCTGTCGTTTTCTTATATTGGTGATAAGTTGTTTTCTATAATTTGCTTCAACCTCTCTTATCTTAATGAAATCTTATATTACTGAATACTTCCAAAGTACATCAGGTGTCAAACAAGGATGCACACTTAGCCGTATATGGCAAAATTTAACGGTGATGCTTTATCTTCAACCGGCATATTAACCCCATCCTTTCAAAATCATCTTCATCATCGGACCTTTCTATGCATAGACAATGTGTGTCTCCTTTGAGAGTGAGTCTTCTTAGCATCGGTCTAAGCGACATAACTTTCAGCGTATGTAAAACGTCTCGAGAACGCTCTCAAAAGTGACCTCCGAAATTGGCCTGAAAATCGACAAGTGTTCAAGCAACTCAACTTCTGACAGCAAGAAACATTTCCAAAATGGTATCTGAATATTTCTGTTTTTAATTTTGAAAGTAAAATACGAAAAGGCAAACGTTTTGTTGCATGCACAAGTACATGAATCCAGGGTGGCGCGCGGCGGCGTGAAAGGTTGTGGTATAGCGTGCGCCAAAGAGAAGCGCTACGCACCAAAGTGCTGTGAAAAACATGGCGCCAATGTGGAGCGCCGTGAGACGAAAATGTTTACGTAACTTGAACACGGGACCTCCGAGATTTTTTACTCTTGTCCGAGAAAGCTAGGTGTAGAAGATCATGGGTATGGCTGAAAGTAAAGACAGCAGTAGAAAGGCTGCAGAAAGAGTCAGGAGCCCAGAGGAGGGGGCAAAGGAGGGGAAGGGGTGGGAGCAGAAAGTGGAAATGAAAGCAGACAACAGAACATGCTAGAGAGCAGGAAAGGAGGTGAAATGAGACAATTTTAGAGAAGAAAATTTTTCGGTCGCTACCCGGATTCGAACCCGTTACTTTTGAATGAGAGGCGAACACCTTAACTTCTAGGCCACGAGAGCCCCCACCTGATCTTTAGTTTAGTTTTAGTTTTAGTAGACGTTTTTCGGCGCTCACAAGTTCATATGAGCACCAAGGCGTGGATGTCAACCATAGATAAGAACAACTACTCTCTATTCACAAGATACCGCCCGACCGCGAGCCAGCCTTCTCTCCCTTTGTGCTGAGCGAGCGAGGGCAGCCGGCAAATCTGTCCCCGTCGTTTTATGCAAGAACAATTCTGAAATTATGCAAACTGAGCCCAAAAATGTGAATTTATGCGATTTTGTTAATTTTAACAAAGAATGATAAAGGTAAATAATTAGAAATTATGCAAAAAATTGTCAAATTTTTACTAAATTATGCGGGGTGCATAAAACCCCGGGGACAGACAAATTGAATCGGCAGTTCGCCATTTTTGTTTGTGTTGGACGTTTGGGCCTGACTCAGCTCATCAGTCTAACAAGAGAGAATACTACACTAAACAGTGACAGTGGGCGGTTCTAAATGTGGGGCTGAGAAATGAGGGTAGATCTAAGTAGAGTTCAAAGGTAAGATTTCCTTGGTTCAGAGGGCATTCCAGATATGCGTAAGTATGTTTCATT
This sequence comes from Aplysia californica, assembly GCF_000002075.1. NCBI lineage: Eukaryota > Metazoa > Mollusca > Gastropoda > Aplysiida > Aplysiidae > Aplysia > Aplysia californica. Next base: position 26,961 of record NW_004798753.1, on the reverse strand, counting down.
CGCACACTCACACGCAAACGCGCTCATATGACCTTTTACAGTTACGAGCGCCATAATACACTTACCCCCCCCCCCCCCCCCAAAAAAAAAACCCACAAAAAACAAACAAACAACAACAACAAATTAATTAATTAATTAAACACGCAAACGCAACAGTAACTGGATTAGACCGTGGGGTCGTAGAAAGCAAGGCATTCCTAAAACGTGGGCCCATGAGCTTGATTTGGTCACTGGGTCTCTGTGGAAAGTGTGTCATGAACTTTCCCCCCATTGTCTTGGCTGGCAGAGAACGAGCCCTCTCTAACAACAGTTTCCGCGGCTCTCATTTGTTTCTTTTACCTTTTTTCAAGGAGAGTTTCATTAAGAAAGGCCGTGGGAATGGGCTCATCCTTTGCTGAGCCCTAGACACAAGTGATTGGCTGTTAGGTCACTATCGTTGTAAGCGCTGACTACAGTGATTGGCTGTTAGGTCACTATCGTTGTAAGCGCTGACTACAGTGATTGGCTGTTAGGTCACTATCGTTGTAAGCGCTGACTACAGTGATTGGCTGTTAGGTCACTATCGTTGTAAGCGCTGACTACAGTGATTGGCTGTTAGGTCACTATCGTTGTAAGCGCTGACTACAGTGATTGGCTGTTAGGTCACTATCGTTGTAAGCGCTGACTACAGTGATTGGCTGTTAGGTTACTATCGTTGTACTTGTAAGCGCTGACTACAGTGATTGGCTGTTAGGTTACTATCGTTGTAAGCCATGACTACAGTGGTTGGGTAAACGATCAAGCGTGCGTGTTCACAGCATGTAATTAAAGCCGGAGGCGGAAGATTCTGAAACAGTTTTACGGTTTCAACTGATTATCTCGTTTATTCGAAGAAACATTCATTTACTTAGGGAAAGAGTAGGGGGATGGGGGTGGGAGTGGGTGGGGCTCAAGCCTTTTAGCCCTTCACTATGCCCCGTCCACTGAAACTAACGGCCAGATTTACTGATCGCCTTCTGTCGCAAGCTAACAAAACGCCTTTTATCATTTTGGCGCCAAAATTTTGTATTTGCTAAATCGATAGTCTGGCCTGTTACTCTACTTGTTTGAAACAATCAAAGTGAAACTGTGATTAGTTTCTAAATAAATCAACATTCAAAATTCGGAAGAACGCCTTTTTAAAATGGTTACGCTGACAAAATACCTTTTTTAAAGAGTTCGCTGACAGAACGCTTCCCCCCCCCCCCCCCCCCCCCCCCCCACGGCTGTGGAACAAAGGCGTACTGTGGGCAAACTCTGTTCAAGGAAAACGCCGACAGAACGCCTTTTTATTGTCTAGTTCCAACACAGTGATTCTCGTCTTGGGTATGATCTTCCCAGCCCCTCCCCCCCCCTTTCCCCCAAACACACACGCACACACACACACACCTTATAAACACAAACATAGACAGACACACACTCAGACACAAAAAGACACATACTCAGACACACTCTCTCAAAGACACACAGCCACACACTCACATACACTCACACACGGATTTACAGATACACACACAGACACACAATCACACACTCAGACACACACACGCTCACACACGGATATACGGACACATACACACAGAAACACACACACACACACGCACACACAGAAATGCACATAGACACACACACAGACACTCACACACATACAGACAGACACACACGCACACACACACACACATACAGACAGACACACACACACACACACACACACACACACACACACACACTTATAAAGACTTACGTAGACATACAGACATGTTATACACACGCAAGAACACACAGATAAAACACACACTCGTACACCTAAGCACACACAGGCTTATACACGTACAGATGGAAAGAGAGACACACACGCACACACAAAACATTCATACACACATAATCTTATGCACATACAGACGGACAGACACACACACACACACATGAACACATACACACAGACACTTACATACACACAAACACACACACACACACACACACACACACACACACACACACACACACACACACACACACACACACACACACACACACGCACAGGGTGTATACATGGAAATATTTATGGACACCCCAGGAACATGTTTTTAGTTAGCATGGCAGTCGCATAGGTGATTCGTCGTTGATCCCAATTTTTTTCACCAAATCCCGATTCTTTCCCCCTGGGATCTTGATTTTTAGATTTCATAGAGTGGCAGGTCTGATTCCGTAATTCATTGTTTCATTCACTCACTCACTCACCCATTCATTCATACAATCATTCAGTTATTCATTCATGTATCTAATCATTCATTCATCCCGTCAGTCATTTGAGTATGCATTAAAATTTGCTTTCGTTTATTCATACATTGGTCCTTTCGTGGCTCCATATAGTTTGGGTCTATTGAGTTGTTTCAGTTAAGGTACATGTACTGTTTGAAAATGTAACTAAACCATGATGTTGAATAAAAATATTCTGCTTTAAAAAAAAATATTAATAATTTATCGTAACGCAGCACCATCATTCTCGTTTATTTCAGTTTTGGAGCAAATACTCCCTTGAATACGTAAAGAAACAACATGTGGGGGCCTGTCCATTGTTGGGCTGTGTACTTGTGCTTGACGATGACTCATGTGTTCTGACTAGTGCCTGGGGCATTAAACACCCGAGAACTTGACCCTAGATTTGAAAGTGCGCTACGAACTCAACATTACATTTACAACCACTATAAGTCTCCGAATCAAAGTTATTGATACAAATTAAATGTACATCTGGAAGGCCCAAATCAGTCACTATAAGTCAAAACCATACCTGTCTTATCTAATGAGTTGCAAACCTCAATGTGCAGATGCCAGGCGAGGTAGTTGCAAAATAGCAAATTCCAGACTTTGAGGATCAATTTTTTAAATAGGGAAAAGAAGCCAAATTGGATGTATGACTCACACGTAAAGGCGAGTGATCTCGGTTAAGATCCGTGCAACAAAACGACAAATCTCATTGCTTCAACAGGACAGAAAAATCTTATTCGACTTTTAACTTGGGGCTACAATGCCTTAAGGGCTTTTGTCGCAAAAGTACGCTCCGATTTTAGAGTAGCATTGCGACATGGGCTCTTGTTGCAATGTTGCACAGAGCAAAATTGCGACATGTAACATCTTCCTTAATTGTCTCGGCAATTCAACCGTGAAACAAAATGACGTTGTTAGCATACCGTGCCACGTTACGGCCGCCTTAACATATCTGAATATCGTGCTTTTGTCACAATTATTGTGAAAATGAGACAGTTTTTTGTCTCTCCTGTAAAATTGCAATTTGGCGCTTGTCGCGGTGTTTTCACAAGCCAGCGATTTATCTCTCTCTCTCTCTCTATATATATATATATGAACAGGAGAATAATAAAAAACAGTCATTTCAAATAAAAGAATATTCTCTCTGGCAGAATGTGAATATATATATATATATATATATAATATAACTCAAAAGTACTTGTAATTAAATTCCTGCATGTGGTTGAATGATGCATCAGATGTGATATGTACATTTTGTCAGCTTTAATTCTCTTTACATTTTTATTATGAAAAGCACAAGAAGACGTGGAATCCTTCTGTTATCTTGGGAGTATAATTGACAGAGAGGGAGGAACAGGCACTGAAACAAAGTCCCGCATGGGAAAGGCACAGACTGCATTTATTTCTTTGAGCAGGATTTGGAGGACCAGGGATATTTCATTACGAACAAAGCTGAGAATTTTCAACTCAAGTGTGAAGTCAGTCTTGTATAGATGTGAGACGTGGAACGCATCCCATACGTGCATAATGAGGATCCAGGTTTTCTTGAACAAGTGCCTGAGGAGGCTGCAGAGGATCAGATGGACAGACAGGATCACCAACGAGGAAGTATTAAGAAGAACCAGACAGAGCCCGGTCAGAGAGGAGGTGGGAAGAAGACGTCGGCGATGAATTGGACACACTCTCAGGAAGTCAAGCAGCTGCATAACAAGAAAAGTGTTAGATTGGAACCCACAGGGTAAAAGATCAAGGGGAAGACCTCGTGGAACCTGGAGGAGAGTCACGGAAATAGATGCACAGAAAAGTGGGAAGACATGGAGTGACATCAAGCGACAAGCCCAGGATAGGGAAAGGTGGAAAGTGTTTGTTCGTGGTCTATATCCTGACCCAGGGTGAGAAAGGCAATGATGATGATGATGATGATGATGATGAATTCTTTTTTTATATCGAATTTTAATTAGTTAGATTTTTATGTATACCTGCATGTATTTTTACGGTCCTGTACAGTCAAGAAAACTTCCCTATGGGATAATAGAGTATTATCTTATCTTATCTTATCTTAGTTGATCAAAACGAGGCCTTTATACAAAGCTATAAAATAGTTCGACAAAGTCAAATTTCACTCCACATACATGTATTATAAACCCCATTCAATTCAGAAAACGCACAAGAAGAAACAGGGATACCCTGGTTTCTCTTTTTATTGGAAGTGTGATCACAATACAACACTGAAGAATAACACTCTACTAACTTGATGATTTATAAGTTAATCTTAATTTCATTCTCAAGTGTTTTATATACATTTACTTAAAATTTCTCAACAATTTGGACCAGGTAACATTGACACAGATTGTTTGTTGGGCCGAGCAGACTGTTGCCTCCTCACAAACTCCCATCTCTATTTCATTTATTATAAACTAGTGAACAAAAGTTAAGGAACGTACAGTAAAAAGAGTGCTATATTTGTCTGCATTCTTTCGAGGTTCTACTTTTACTCGTAAAACTAGGCTAGATATTGGTGAAATGTTACTCTATGACTAATGGGATTGTACACACCAGGGTTTGAAGTGCACGTGACTCC
>NW_004798753.1:17563-21994 GCF_000002075.1 Aplysia californica | reverse complement strand
GGACCACACGCCTTTCTCACATTCACACGTCCAAGCACACATCTAACCTCACGTTCTTCAACAACAACAGGATTATTTTCTTTTGAGTCGGTGTTCACACATGGCAAGTCACATGGACTGCCTTTGTCAAAACGGGAGAAAAAGGCATATAGTTTATTTGCATACTCTTCGTTGTCAACACATATGTTTGTTGGTCTATTTTTGTAGCCCACTATGGTCTTAAGCCCAGTCCATGTCTCTCGAGCGTTATTTGAACGAAACAGATCTTCCAGTTTCTTTTTAAACTAGTCAACAAAAGTTAAGGAACGTACTGTGAAAAGAGTGATATATTTGTATGCATTCTTTCGAGGTTTTACTTTTACTCGTAAAACTAGATATTGGTGAAATGTTACTCTATGACTAATGGGATTGTACACACCAGGGTTTGAAGTGCACGTGACTCCTGTGCGATGAGCTGGGGAGGGAGCAAAAAGGTCCAATGTTTTCCAATTATCGATTTTTATTCTCTAGCTCTTACAGTCAGAAAAAATTATGAACGTTCAAAAATCAGTTTCCAATTGCAAGATTCATGTCTCGTGAGTGACTTGCACTCGCTCATTTGCACTGTGGATACACCATTCTGCTTCTGTAGGGCTAAGCATAAACATGCCTCCTCGACAGAAATTGTCTGATGTAAACAGAGGACGAGCCATTGCTTAGGTACAAGATGGTGTTTCACTCCGACAAGTTGCTACACGTCTTCTAGTGTCCGTTTCTCTGTCATTTCACGACCGATTCAGCGTGCCAACGCCACTGGTAGTGCCCAAGAGCGACCCAGATCAGGTCGACCTAGAGCCACTAATGCAAGGGAAGACCGATTCATTCATAGACAGGCTCTGCAGTCGAGATCCGCTCCAGAAAATCACATCCGGACACGGCTGAGAGCGGCAACTCGTGTTAACATTAGTTGTCAGACAGTACGAAGACGTCTTCATGAGTTTGGACTTAATGCACGTCGACCAGCAGTCCGCCAACGTCTCACCCCAGCACACAGGGTTGCTCGTCTTGCCTTTTGGCGACGCCAAGTAAGATGGACACGTCAACAGTGGGCAAATGTTCTCTTTAGCGACGAGTCCCGGTTCTCTATGCATCACAATGACGGCCATATCAGGGTTTGGAGGCGACCCGGAGAGCGGCTCCTCGATGAAGCCGTCAGAGAAGTGATGCCTTTTGGAGGTGGTTCCGTGATGGTATGGGGTGCTTTCAGTCTGAACCACAGAACACCTCTGTACCAAGTGCAAGGGAATCTCACTGCAATACGTTACCGAAATGAGATACTCCGTCCATTAGCACTACCTACTCTGCAGCAGATGGGGCCACATGCAGTGTACCAGGATGACAACGCCCGACCTCTTAGAGCGTTGCTTGTCCAAAACTTCATGCAGCAGGCTGGCATCAACCGAATGGACTGGCCGACCTGCAGTCCGGACTTGAATCCCATAGAAAACCTCTGGGATGAGCTGCAACGTCGAGTCAGAGACGACCACACCCCTCCAGAGTGACAGGGGACGCCTCAGAGAGTATTCACCAACCTCATGAACTCGATGAGGAGCCGGTGTACTGAGTGCCAGGACAAATGTGGTGGGCATACTCATTATTGAAATCATTTGAACTGTTTTGTTTTTGTTGCAGTCAGAAGTTAAAATAACTTCGAAACCGCTTGACAATTTTTGGGATTTTGGATTTTAACCCCTACCAAACTCGATTAACTTTTCAAGCAAGTTAAAATGGAATAACTTAATTTTCTTTTTTGGTACTTGCTATACACATGTTGATTAAAATGTGTACCAAATTCCATTGTGTGTTGAAGTTTGCTTTCGAAGTTATACACTTTTTCTCAAATGTTCCTTAATTTTTGTTGACTAGTTTATATTTTTGTTTTTCAACCCAGATTACTTTCTTAATAGCTTTGTCTATGACTTTAAGTTCTGTTTTGTTATGGTTTTTAAATGCCTTTTTCTTTTTATGGATTAGATCCTTGACTCCAGAATTTACCCACGGTTTAGAATTAGGGAAGATGGTAACTTGTAAGCGGACTGCATTCCACATGCTCTTCCATGGGAATATGAAATACCGCTATCATATCTGTAATGCTTATTATTTCATGAAACATTTGCTTGTTCCTCTTGCCAGCACTCAGTTATTTTTACAATTACGTAAACCATACTTGATTTTTCTCATATTTGATGAAATATTAATAAGCTTCTACCATGCTTTGCTATTATTTTACAGGGTAATAAATTTTCAAACAATACAGCTCTAAAATTAGCCTTTTGTGGTGTAGCAAACAGAATTTAAATGTTATTTTGAGACACGTTTGTGGTTATGAGGAATCAGAATTAAAAGTCTGAGCATTGTTTTGGTTTTTGTAAGCCTCAACATTGTCACTGACTATATGTAAATATACACATTTTTAAAATGAATTTTGGCCTTGATAACTTCTTTTCACTCATTGTCCGTTTTTAATTATTTAAGCAATAAATTTGTCGTTTTCATGTCTCTTTTTATATTCATAAAGACAATCTACATTCAAATTATTTGAAATTTTTCTTTGTGGTTTATGTATTTCCCTCATAACTGTTTGTGTATTAGCGATAGGAGCAATCCCTGAGACCCATTTTCCTCATTAATAACCTGGTCAATCTATCTACATACAGAACTTAGAGATCTAGTGAGATCACTACATAATAATTCCTTTTCTACATCATCATCACTGCCTTTCTCACCCTGGATCAGGATATAGGCCACGAACAAACACTCTCCACCTTTCCCTATCCTGGGCTAGTCGCTTGATGTCACTCCACGTCTTCCCACTTTTCTGTACATCCATTTCCGTGACTCTTCTCCAGGTTCCACGTAGTCTTCCCCTTGATCTTTTACCCTGTAGGTTCCAATCTAACACTTTTCTTGTTATGCAGCTGTTTGACTTCCTGAGAGTGTGTCCAACCAACCGCCAACGTCTTCTTCCCACCTCATCTCTGACAGGGCCCTGTCTCGTTCTTCTTAATACTTCCTCGTTGGTGATCCTGTCTGTCCATTTGATCCTCAGTAGCTTCCTCAGACACTTGTTTAAGAAAACCTGGATCCTCTTTATGCACGTTTGGGATGCGTTCCACGTCTCACATCCATACAACAAGACTGACTTCACATTTCACATTCTTACAGCATGATAAATATATATATATATATATATATATATATATATATATATATATATATATGGATATGGACCTATATATATATATAATACTACTGCCTTTTTATCAGTTAACCAAATTTCTCCAAACGTGGCGGGAATATACCTGTACCTATTGCAAACTATCAAACAGTAGAATTTTGTGAATATTTTCAAGAAAAACTGTTTCGGGAGATTTGCCGAAATAAATAATGCTCTTTAATCCTTTTAAGGTACATTCTTATCAATGGAGCATGCAAGTACGTCAATGAATGAATGAATGAATGAATGAATAAATGAATGAATGAATGAATGAATGAATGAATGAATGAATGAATGAATGAATGAATGAATGAATGAATCTTTATCCTCTGTGGCGAGAAAGGTTACATGTCTATGGGTTGACTCTTGACAACTAGTTCATAATCTCTCTGTCTCTTTGTCTGTCCCTCTGTCTGTCTGCCTTTCTCCCACTCTCTTTATCCGTTTTTCCTTCTTCTTCTTTTTCTTCTTCTTCTTCTTCTTCTTCTTCTTCTTCTTCTTCTTCTTCTTCTTCTTCCCTTCCTCCTAATTTTGCACTCTCGCACCTCCTCCTCCCCGCCCTGGAAAAATCTTTCTGTTTGATAAGTCATCCCACACCTCACAATAAGCATAACGTTCTGCGGGGCCCACCCCTCCCGACCCAGCCCCACCCCCACCAACACCACATCTCAATGGTCTCTCCCGCCATTCGACAGCCGAGCCTGGGAACTGCGCGGCCTCTGAGCCCCAAAAAAACCTCCCCTGTGGAATGTTTCCTCTCTCTCTCCCCATCAGCTGACTCGGCGAAAACACTTGTCTGTCCTGGTTAACCCTTTCGTCCCCGCATCAAAATCGTTAGACGGATAGGCTTGAAGCAAGACGCTCTTGCTAAGTAGGCTTATATAATTATTGTGGTGTTTCTTATAAACTTTAAAGCCTGTACTGTTAGAATTCCATTGAAATACTATCACTATCAGAATACTGATTATGTTATGAAGTTTAAATATTGCTATCATTAACTATTGTTCATTTCTATCATGTGCATGCTTGTTGGTCTGTTTGTGAGTGTAAGCATTTAATATAATAATATGTGTATGTGCATATGTACGGTGAGAGAGAGTGTGTGTGTGAGAGGAAGAGAGTATGTATGTATGTATGTATGTATGTATGTATGTATGTATGTATGTATGTATGTA
>NW_004798753.1:15193-17463 GCF_000002075.1 Aplysia californica | reverse complement strand
TACCAAATTCCATTGCGTGTTGAAGTTTGCTTTCGAAGTTATACACTTTTTCTCAAATGTTCCTTAATTTTTGTTGACTAGTTTAGTTACAGTAGAGGGTTTTACGGCGCTCGCAACTGCATAAGGTCATATGAGTGCCAAGGGGTGGATGTCAACAGAGAAGTCCTTATAAGGAATCAGACTTACTCTGCTCACCTCTCTAGATTCAACAGCACAAAGTCTGCTTCGACTATCAAGGCACCCCGGAAATAACGGGTCACAAGAGTGTGACAAACATACAAATGAAGTTGAGGAAAATGAAAATAGTAAGGATTAGGAAAGAAAAGGCAGCAGTTCCCTGTTGCAGATCAGGCACAGTCATGAGTGTGACATTGATGAATCAGCCAAATTTACATTTCTACTGGGCATGAACGAGATATGCCCCCCCCCCCCTTTAGGAATGGCCTAAAGACACTACAGTCAGTCAGTGGAACCACAAAAAACAAACATCCTTAGGAACCACAACAAGTAGCAAACATCTCTAGGAACACTTTTAGTTTTAGTAAGAGTTTTACGGCACTTGCTACACAATAAGGTCATATAAGTGCCCAAGAATAGATTATGTGTCACAAGTACAAGAGAGTAACAAAAACAAAAAAGGAGGGGAGATAAGGACGATAGATGTTTGGTAGGAAAGAAGGAGCAAACCACACCAGAGCACCCGCCAACCACCCACACAAACATCTCTAGAAAGCACAACAAACAAATGAAGTCAGATTGAGAGAACATACAAGGACTTTAATATACCAAGTAATGACACAACAAACAAATGAAGTCAGACTGAGAGAACATACAAGGACTTTCATATACCAAGTAATGACACAACAAACAAATGAAGTCAGATTGAGAGAACATACAAGGACTTTAATATACCAAGTAATGACACAACAAACAAATGAAGTCAGATTGAGAGAACATACAAGGACTTTCATATACCAAGTAATGACACAACAAACAAATGAAGTCAGATTGAGAGAACATACAAGGACTTTAATATACCAAGTAATGACACAACAAAACTGAAACTATAGACAATTTACGTCTTACTACCTTACAAGAAAGAAAGAAAACTTCAAATGACACTTCTTTCCAGCTCATCATGAGATACATACCGGTACATAGATCATTCTTCAGCTTTTTTTTTTTATAGTAGAGGGTTTTACGGCGCTTGCAACTGCATACGGTCATATGAGCGCCAAGGGGTGGGTGTCAACAGAGAAGTCTTTACAGGGAATCAGACTTACTCTACTCACCTCTCTAGCTTCAACAACACAAGGTCTGCTTCGACTATCAAGGTACCCCAAAATAGCAGGTCACAAGAGAGTGACAAACATACAAAAGAAGTAGAGGAAAATGATAATAGTAAGGATCAGGAAAGAAAAAGCAGCAGTTCCCTGTTGTAGATCAGGCACAGTTATGAGCGTGACATGAGTCAGCCGATTTACAATTCTACTGTGCTTAAACGAGATATGTCCCCCCCCCCTTTGGGAATGGCCTAAAGACACTTCAGTCAGTAGCACCGCCCCCCGGGGGTGGGGGGGGTATTCTTCAGCTGCTTTGACCATCTTGCTGATCTACATACACATGATATATATATATATATATATATATGTACGAAAATAAAATATAAAAAAAACAACAGCTTCATTAAAAAAAACACATTGAGGGTTACCGTGTGCATCTTTTTTGATTTTGGGGCTCAGTCTCAGTGTACTAACCCCCCCCCCCCCCTCCTCTCTCAGCACACACACTTCTCCTAGCACGCACAAACACACAGCCGGCGCTGTGTGGAAGGGGGAGGGGGGGGGGACAAAAGTTTTCATCTTTGCATGCTATAGGCTCAAGTCCTCAACAGCTCCATGGTTTTTAGTTTTAGTAATGTTTTACGGCGCTTGCAACTGCAAAAGGCCATATGAGCACCAAGGGGTGGATGTCAACAGAGAAGTCCTTACAGGGAATCGGGTTTACTCTGCTCACCTCTCTAGCTTCAACAGCACAAAGTCTGCTTCAACTATCAAGGCACCCCGGAAATAGTGGGTCACAAGAGTGTGACAAACATACACAAGAAGTAGAGGAAAAATGACGATAGACAGGATTAGGAAAAAAAAAGCAGCAGTTCCCTGTTGCAATTCCGGCACAGTTATGAGCATGACATAGATAAATTAGCCCATTTACAATTACAATTCTACTGTGGATAAGAATAATGTCCCCCTTTGGGAAGAGCCTAAAGA
>NW_004798753.1:6401-15093 GCF_000002075.1 Aplysia californica | reverse complement strand
GGGGGGGGGTGTTTACTCCAGGGTTTCTAGAGCTGTCTCAAAGCTGCGTTGCTATCGTTGCGAGGAAGCTCCGGCAAAGTCTTTGGGCTCACCTCTAGGTGCCGGACTGGTATCCTCTACCATGAGCAGAACGAAGATCTGTGGACTGTGAACTCCGGCGGGTCGCCCACAAAAAGAGACGGCTGGTCTTGTCAACTAGAGGTGGTACTGTGCACCCACAGACCGGGGTCAAACATGAATGTCACTTCAGGAACATTATCATCATCATCATAATTGCCTCACTTCAGGAACAAGCATCCCAAAACATTCCAACCCTCCCTCGTCTGGAAAAGGCGACACCATTCACGGTGGGAAAAACTGTCTGCCACAACCAGAACAAAGCACATTTTAGAACAAAAAATATTTAAACATAATTTAATAAAGCAAATCTAGATACAAAATTGGTCCATCCAAAATCCAATGAAACGAAATAGCAAGATAAAAATTCAGGTTTCAGATATAACGCCATCTGTTGCTTGAACACCATCTTTTCTTTTACAGCGTCTGTTGCTTGACAATATTGGCAACTCTCACAGGAAGGTTTTGCTTTTGCCTCTCTTTTTTAATTTATGTTTATAGTAGAGGGTTTTACAGCGCTCGCAACTGCATAAGGTCATATGAGCGCCAAGAGGTGGGTGTCAACAGAGAAGTCTTTACAGGGAATCAGACTTAGACTGCTCACCTCTCTAGCTTCAACAGCACAAGGTCTGCTTCGACTATCAAGGCACCCCAAAATAGCAGGTCACAAGGGAGTGACAAACATACAAAAGAAGTAGAGGAATAATGAAAATAGTAAGGAACAGGAAAGAAAAAGCAGCAGTTCCCTGTTGTAGATCAGGCACAGTTATGAGCGTGACATGAGTCAGCCCATTTACAATCCTACTGTGCTTGAACGAGATAAGTCCCCTCTTTGGGAATGGCCTAAAGACACTAGTCAGTGGCACCGCCCCGGGGGTATTTGCCTCTCTGTGTTGTTGATGGCGGGTGACCTGTACCAAGTGAGAATTTATTTTCAAACATGATGGAGCGAGTGACTATAACTACAGATCCTCTCCAGAGCAGACGTCTATGTCTTGGACAGTCCGTCACTTGTCTAAGATATCCTGGGTGACCGTACAAAAGCTATTTTTATTATTGAAGTCGGGAAAACATTGTGGAATTAGAACAAGATAGCAATCAGCTAACGAGATCTGCTCTGCAATACAAAGGAAAACCTATGTATACCGTACTGTACTGCCTTCTGGTCCAACACTTTGAATGTCTTAGGCCAGGTGTGTATTACATGTAGATTTATCAGCCCGTGGTGTGTATTACATGTAGATTTATCAGCCCGTGGTGTGTATTACATGTAGATTTATCAGCCCGTGGTGTGTATTACATGTAGATCTATCAGCCCGTGGTGTGTATTACATGTAGATCTATCAGCCCGTGGTGTGTATTACATGTAGATCTATCAGCCCGTGGTGTGTATTACATGTAGATCTATCAGCCCGAGGTGTGTATTACATGTAGATCTATTTATAAGCCAAACTGAGTTAAACCTATCCGTACGTCCTGGGGTCATTTTGTACCCCCGGGGTTGTATTCTTCATATTTTACAATACTAGTAGTTTTCTCTTTGAAACTTTCAGTATTTCTCAAAATACTTTTTGACAAACTGCTATGCAAAGCGTACAGATCGAATTAACGAGAAAATTTCCTCTTTGGAAAGTGGTGGCACAGAGTTCCCCCCGTCGTATGGATACGATAGTAAAACACGACGTACGGATAGGGTTAAGTGAAGGCGGCCCTTCCAGACACAAAACCTGGTCCATACAAAAGGAAGAAACGCTTGGGTCTTCCACGACTACAACGCCCTGTTTGCCCAGAGAGCTACCAGCCAGTAAGGGAATGGATTCTAGAAGAGAATTATTTTGCAACCTTGCTTGCCCTTTAACTCATGCCCTGAGGAGTCTCTTCCACAGCGCCTGGTCACCAATATCAACAATAAAGTCTTCCTGAGGCGGGGGTGGCGGGGGGGGTTCATGAATACTGCTGGTAGTCTGGGTACACCTGGCCCCACCCACTCGTGTCTGCCATAGGGAAGCCGGCGGCCAGCCGAGGGTTGTGCGGTGCCAGACTGGCGGGAAAATGTGGTCCCGTGTCCGGGAACGCTGCGCCAGAGTCAGAGTGGAAGGCGTAGCTGTCCACGGGACCTTGTGCGGGGAACGCGGGGTACTGTGGAGCGTTGCTGTTGCTGGCTTGGAACCTTTGACCCCCGAACTGCTGAGGGGGCGGAGCCTGGCGCTGGGGACCTTTGAACGACGGGGCGGGTTTTTTGGGAGGTCCACCACCGCCCACCCCTGACATCATGGCCACGGTCTGCATGTGTTTCGAACCTGAGGAGAAGGATAAACAAAAACTGGCTACATTTCTTAGGTATTGAGGGAAATCTTGTTTGTCACGACTCACTGCGAAAGCATGGATTTGAACTGATGGGGAAGACACATGGGCTGCTGGACTGATCAACTTTCCTCTGAGGTTCTTCCTCTTTGACTTCTTTAACATACAGATTGGAAACAGACGTCCTGATCGATTGTGCCGTAAAACACCTACTCAATCAATCAAAAACAGAAGTCCAGCTGTCGTGGGTCATGGTCAGCTTGTGCAGGGAACGGGGGGTACTGCGGGGGATTGTATTTGCTGGCTTGGAACCTTTGACCCCCGAACTGCTGAGGGGGTATTAGCGCAGCATTCCCGGACGTAAGCGTTTTACGGAGCTTGCAATACAAAAAGGTAATTTAAAAGCCGAAGAATAGAGGTGTTACAAGAGAGTAACATACACAAAAAAGGAGGAGGAGAGAAAAGGACCATGGATGTTTGATGGGAAAGAAGGAGGAAACCACAGTAAGTAAAATACAGATTTTGCTCAGAGCATCAGAGCAGAGAAATGAGTAGGTGACCGTGACCCACGACAGCCAGACTTCTGTTCTTGATTGATTGAGTAGGTGTTTTACGGCACAACCGACCAGGACGTCTGTTTCCAATCTCTACATTACAGAAGTCAAAGAGGAAGACCCTCAGAAGAAAGTTGATCAGTCCAGCAGCCCATGTGTCTTCCTCATCAGTTCAGCTCCATGTTGTGAATGGACAAAAATAACCGTTCAGCAAATCTGTCAAAATTTCTTTTGCTTTGTGCATTGTGTTTTATTGTCATTTGGCATGGGGTTTTTTAGTTTCAGTAAGAGTTTAACGGCACTTGAAACAAAATAAGGTCAAATAAGTGCAGAAAAATAAAGGTGTTACAAGAGAGTAACATACACAAAAAAGGAGAAGGAGAGAAAAGGACGACAGACGTTTGATAGGAAAGAAGGAAGAAATCACACCAGAGCACCCACCAACTACCCACTTTTGCACGATGTTTAAGGTTCGTTGTTGGGTGGTGAACCATAAGTCCACATTGATTCTTTCAAAACAGGTGCCAAAACGTCCGACATTCTTCAGATGTAGAGCCAACACAAAGTGCTGGGCAGCCAGCCAGTCCAGTCATATGACCTTATGCAGTTGCGAGCGCCGTAAAACACTAAAATTAATTTTTTAAAATAATTTTAAAATTCTTTAAAAAATTAAAAAATAATTTTTTAAAGCCTCACCTGTGCGGTGAGCGTCCATCTGGCCCTGGGAGTTGACCGAGACTTTACAGAAGGTACAATACAGCTGTGCTGACGCCGGTTTGCCGGGACCTGTTCCTCCAAACTGTTTGCCAGCGCCAGGCCCACCAGAGTAGTTGGCCTTCTTGGCCAGGGGTCCCCCGTGGAAGCTGCCGGGCTTGGGGAACGGAGGGCCGCTCCTTTTCTTCCTGGGAGCTGGGGGGCCGGTCGGGGGGGCCGGGGGAGGGTTCAGTCGGGCAGCAAAGCTGGGGTCCACTTGCCCTGAGGACAGAGTTTAGTTGTAGTTTTACATTGGTCTCAACTCAGAATTTTAAAAAAGGAGGAACTTTTTAGCTTTTGTTTTAGTAAGAGTTTTACAGCACTTGCAACACAATAACTGCAATAAGTTCATATAAGTGCAGAAGATTAGAGATGTTACAAGACAGAAAACAAACACAAAAATGAAGGAAGGGAGATAAAGACGAAAGATTTTTTATAGGAAAGAAGAAGCAAACCACACCAGAGCACCCGCCAGCCACCCACAGTTTTAGTTTACATGGGTCTCAACTCAGAATTTTAAAAAAGGAGGAACTTTCCGTGTGGTCGTGACAGAAGACCATTTTTTTGAGACAACCATTATTATTAAATCATGTATACTGTTTAACCCTAGAATGCTGAAATTCAAACCATCAATTTATCAAAACAAGGTTATGTCATACCAATTTGAGGGTTTGGAAGATAATTTCAAGAAAAAGAGTCAGTTACCAAATATTATTTACAATCTTGATTATTTGTTTTGTTTTAGTAACGTTTTTACGGTGTTCGCAACTACATAAGGTCATATGAGCCCCAAGGGGTGGATGTTAACAGAGAAATCCAAACGGGGAATCAGGCTTACTCTGCTCACCTCTCTAACCTCAACAGCACAAAGTCTGCTTCGACTATCAAGGCACCCCGGAAATAGCAGTTCACAAGAGAGTGACAAACATACAAAAGAAGTAGACGAAAAATGACGATAGTAAGGATTAGGACAGATAAATCAGCAGTTCCCCCGATGTTGTTCCAGCACAATATGAGCATGACATTGATGAATCAGCACATTTACAATTTTACTGAAAGAGTTGAAGTTGGACCTAAAAGATTTTCTAAAAACCCAAACAAACAGCAGACCTAATAGAGATTTTTTTAAACCAACAAACAGTAGACTTAATAGAGATTTTTAGAAAACAAACAGCAGGTCTAATAGAGACTTTGGTTTTAGTAGAGGTCTTTACTGTGCTCGCAACTGGATAAGGTCATATGAGCGCTAGAAGATTAGAGGTGTTACAAGAGAGTAACAAACATAAAAAAGAAAGGGGAGATAAGGACGATAGGTGTTTGATAGGAAAGAAGAAACAAACCACACCATAGCACCCGCCAACCACCCACTAATAGAGACTTTAAAAAAACAAACAAATAGCAGGTCTAAAAGAGACTTTTATAAAAACCAAAGTTGCCAAGGCCATGGCTGTGTACTGTGTACCGTGTACTGATGTGTACTGTGTACCGTGTACTGTGTATGTGTACTGTTTACATTTACTGTGTACCGTGCACTGAGTACTGATGTGTACTGTGTACATGTACTGTTTACATGTACTGTGTACCGCGCACTGTGTACTGATGTGTACTGAGTACTGATGTGTACTGTGTACATGTACTGTTTACATGTACTGTGTACTGGTGTGTACTGTTTACTGATGTGTACTGTGTATGTGTACTGTGTACTGATGTGTACTGTGTACTGATGTGTACTGTGTATGTGTACTGTGTACTGATGTGTACTGTGTACTGATGTGTACTGTGTATGTGTACTGTGTACTGATGTGTACTGTGTATGTGTACTGTTTACATGTACTGTGTACCGTGCACTGTGTACTGATGTGTACTGTGTACTGATGTGTACTGTGTATGTGTACTGTTTACATGTACTGTGTACCGTGCACTGTGTACTGTGTACTGCGTATTGTGTACATGTACCGTGTACTGTGTATATGTACTGTGTGAATCGCTCAACTCACCGAGGCGTTTGGCCAGTCGCACCTTGGCCATGTGTTTCTCGGACAGGTAGTGGGTGCCAGCTGCACTAGGGGAGCCAAGTAGCACCAGGCACACAGAGCACCACGCCTCCTGGTCGCCTCTGTTCACTGGAAAACACACACAGCAGTTAAGTTTTAGTAAGTGTTTTACAGCACTTGCAACACAATAAGGTCATATAAGTGCCGAAGATTAAAGGGGTTACAAGAGAGTAACAAACACAAAAAAGAAGGAGGGGAGATAGTTTAGTTTTAGTAGGTCAGGTTAACGTAACATGGAGTGCCCATTGGGCGATCTACAAACCGATCGGCCGACTCGTCGCGTGAAAACAAACGCATTCACTTTTGAGGCGACAAGTCGGGCTATCGGTTTGTGCCACGATAGCCGCTTTGCTCCCTCAATCTGGCTAGCAAACTGAACCAAACTAAATCGATCGTGCAAATGGGCGTTGGGCATAATATGAAATGTATTTTGTAGGTTTTTAATTTTTATGAAAACCTACATGTGTTTTTATAGTCCCGTACAGCCAAGAAAAATTTCCAACTAGGATAATAAAGTATTATCTTATTGTATCTCTTCTTATCTTATTTCGATCATTTACTATCTTATCTTATTTTGATCATTAACGATCTTATTTTATTTCCATCATTAACAATCTTATCTATTTCCATCATTTACGATCTTATCTTATTTCAATCATTTACAATCTTATCTTATTTCGATCATTTACGATCTTATCCTATTTCGATCATTTACGATCTTATCTTATTTCCATCATTCACGAGGCAGGCTGCTATCAGGGTGTCCAGCAATATTTCCTGAAAAAATTTACTACCTGGAAAAAAATTGACTACCCAGCAAATCAAGCCCCACACCAGCTCGAAAAAGGGAGTTAATTTGCACCATCAATAACATATATATTATTATTACATAACATATGGAACGAAAAGAACACACAACAAAGTCCAGTAGACAAAATGGAGGATAGACAGACGATCGCAAGCTTGCTTGCAGCTAGATTTAGTTTTAGTAAGGTTTTCACGGCGCTCGCAACTGCATAGGTGATATGCTGGCGAACCCGACAATCTAAAAATCGGATAAAGCTTGTATTTTCGTTTTCACCCCCCCCCCCACCCCCACAAGTGACAGCACGGTGAAGAGTCCGAGTAATTATTAAAATTTGTTTGCACGGCGACACAGCGTTTATACTGTACAACTTGCATATTACAAATGTTGCGTTATCAGTTTATCTTCGCCAAATTTCAGGGTGGTAACGAAAGCGAAAGTAGATCTCGATTTTCGCGATCGAGCCTCGGTGTCACATACACTTCCACCTGCCGCCATAGCCGGCTTTTCGCGTGAAACGTACTCTCGGACGGGGAAAAGGTGAACGAATAATTATATCACAATCGTGACCTGCAAAAACGGAGGCTAGGGTTCACTGAAAAGTCTTGCTGGCTTCATCACTCAGTATGCAGGCTGATTTACGACCGTTTGCCAAATGTTTACTACCTTCAAGGCAAGTTTACTACCATTTACCACCTTTACGACCAGGGCGTCGAATTTACGACTTTTTTACGACTTTGCTGGGCACCTTGTGCTTTGACCATGCCTCTTAGGGCCAACCCAAGCTGACAGGGTTACGACATCCCAGCAGAAAGGCGTTAGTTACAAAAAAACTGCCTGAGGACAGCAAGTCTATAGTTTTAGTTTAAGTAAGTGTTTTACGGCACTTGCAACACATTAAGGTCAAATAAGTTCTGAAGAATAGATGTGTTACAAGAGAGTAACATACACAAAAAAAGGAGAGATAAGGACGACAGATGTTTGGTAGGAAAGAAGGCGCAAACCACACCAGAGCACCCGCCAACCACCGACAACAGCAAGTCTGATTGATAAAACGGAGAGAAAAGAGACAGGACCAACAAGCAGCGGTACCCTGCAACTATCATCCACAACCAAGTCCGCTAGGGGCTCTTCAGCAGGCAGGCAGGCGCAGTGACTCAAAAGACTCACGTGCAGCGACTCAAAAGACTCACGTTCAGTGACTCAAAAGACTCACGTGCAGTGACTCAAAAGACTCACCCTGTTGACTTCGATCGGCTCGCTTCTGATGCTTGGAACCCTCGAAGTGCGCCACGGCCAGCGCTTTGGAGGTGAGCCTCACCACGCACATGCTACACATCACGTCCTTGCTGCGCATCCACAAATCCTCCCGCCCGGCTGTGATCTCCGCCTTCCCCGAGGGACTTTTGTCATCGCCGGCGTTGTTGGCTGGGGCGGCGGGCGGCTGGTAGTTGTTCTGGGCAAACTTCATGAGTCTCTCCAGGTCCCACAGACTGCTGCACACCACCACCTGAGGAGGAGAGGGGAGGGGAGGAGGGGGGGGAGAGAGATCAGCATTGGTTGTGTTTGTTTTGGTAAGTATTTAACGGCGCTCGCAACTGCATATAAGGACGTATGAGCGCGTGGGACACAATAAACATTTTTTAGTTGGTAGGAAATTTTGAATTTTGCTCGGGTGGCAGCCGAAGTCTGCTCTTATTGATCTTGGACCACCAAGGGATCTTTAACATACGCGATTTGCACACGGGACCCAGAGGAGGGGGCAAAGGAGGTGAGGGGGTGGGGGCAGAAAGTGGAGACGAAAGCAGACAACAGAACATTGTTAGACAGCAGGAAAGGATGTGAAAGGTGAAAATTATAGAGAAGAAAATTATCCGTCACTATCCGGATTTTAACCCACGACCTATTAAATGAGAGGCGAACAGAATACCGTAACTAACCTCTAGACCATGAAAGCCCCTTTCAATATCTGCACACCCAACTCACCTCTTTACCACCTGGAGCAGGCTGCGTCTTATCAGGTTCCAAACCTTAGATGAAAGAAGAAAAAAAAGCAACCGTCATCAATTCTTTTGGCTGTAAACTTTTCTAACCCCCCCCCCCCT
>NW_004798753.1:0-6301 GCF_000002075.1 Aplysia californica | reverse complement strand
CTTTTCCACCCCCCCCCCCCCTCACGTGGTTTTACACAAGCATTCCAGTTAACGTTTTGAATAAAGCTATAATAGTTGTTTTTTGTTTTTTTAATACAACATTGTCATTGAAAATAGTACTGTTAATATATAATTATATAGAAAAAAACCTCGTCATACGACAAAAGCGTGTGTTTGAGCGGAGCGTGCCTTTGTATGCCGAGCCTTTAGGCAGCGACCACCGTACCATGTTGGTGTATTTTGGTAATAAGTATTTGCTCATTCACTTTTCTGTTTGTAAGAAAAAAAAGTTGGCACTCGCAGGCAAGCGCCTAAAACAGAACAAGATTGTGTAACATTATTTCACCAAGGTCTAAAAACAGCAGATCTCAATATCCCTTGCACATAATGTAAGAGTTAAAGACACAGCAAAAGAAAGGATAAACAAAGGCTTGATAACCTTCCCCTAGATGATACAGGAAAATGGAAACCTCAATTCAAATCTTTTAGAATCTGATACTGTCTCACACCAGGCCAAAATGAGTCAAAAGTTGTGGAGAACATTTATAACAATAAACTACAGTATATTATTATGAATTTATTGGGTGTCATGAAAAAGTAAAGAACATTTCGGTACGACATACGATTTCCACTAAACCACAAAGCAAAGAGTGAAGCAGACCCAATCTGTACAGCACTGGGCACGGAAATGAAGTAGAAAGAAAAAGAAAACCACCTTGCTTTCTGGCAACGTTCCTCTGATGTTTGCTGCCGGCATAGTGGGCCTGAGCCTGGTGCTGGGACGTGTTCGACACATTGCACACGTCACATCGGAGCGACCCGTCTACGATCTCCTGCTTCGGCCCTATGGTCTTGCACCGATCAAGAACCGACAACGAATTATTTGTTCCGTCCACTGCCTGGCTCGAGCAGGTAGAATCCATATTCTCTTTCTGTAGATAAGAATAGCAATTGAAAAATATATATTTATATGTGTCATGACGTGGTGGAATCAGGCGCTCATTAAAATTTGGGCATTTTGAGCTATAGTATCATCTTAAAGCTTGTTCAGTTGTCTTGCTATCAGTGAAAAAAAATGTCCATCTATCTTGAACAGAAGTCAAGATATTGGAGATTGAACAAGGTGGGGTTGCCTGGTTTCAAAGGTAGAATTAGCGAGAAAATAGTATGGTTATTTCCATACCTTGACAGTCCATGGAAACTGAAAACCTACTTTTTCGTACCTTTAATCTACGCTTTCAGTACAATCCACCCAGAAATGCGTTTTTAATTGGACAACAATGGTGATAAGCCAAAAAACAAAATTTGATCAAAATTGTCAAACCGGTAGAAAAATGCCAGTTTCTTCAATTTCATTATTTTGACGAATGCCTAATTTCTCCACAATTTCTCGCATATGAAGAGTCATTCTAAAGTGGTGAGCACAAATGGAGTGCCTCTTTTCCTCCATCCATGACAAACAATACAAATGTAGAATTTGTACGAAATCAGACTATTTCAACAAACATAGGAGCAAAAATATATTTATTTCACAGGAAATCAGCTAAATTTCACACCTTTACGAAAAAATGTTACATCATCCTATGTTTTTGTTAAAGTAAGAGTTTTACGGAACTTGCAACACAATAAGGTCATATAAGTGTCGAAGATAAGATTAGAGGTGTTACAAGAGAGTAACAAACATAAAAAAAGGAGAAGGAGAGATCAGAACGATAGATGTTCGATAAGAAAGAAGGAGCAAACCACAGCAGAGCATCCGCCAACCACCCACTGGGACTGACGAACAACCTGGCTCCTTGCTGGAGTATTTCCAAGTGAGTATGTGTGTACAGAGAAAGACATGGAGAGAGACACATTCCTTAGACCAAAACCCTAAAAGCCTTGACAACTGAGATTTTCATCTTGAAATATTTTCTTAACCCTCCATTTTTAGGGTGGATACAGCAGGACACGTTTTACAGATTTAAAAAAACAACAAACAAAAAAACAGCGATTTGTTCATTCCGTAACAGTTGGGGGCTGTAACATCTTTTTAAAAAAAAGTGTTTTACGGTGCTCGCAACTGCACAAGGCCATATGATCGCACGAGACACACCAAACATTTTCTGTTGGTAGGAAATTTTGAAATTTTCTCGGGTGACAGCCAAAGCCTACTCTTATCAATTTTAGACCACCAAGGGATCTTTAATGTGCGAAACTTGCACATGGGACCTCTGAGATTTTTCGCCCTTGTTCGAGGAGGCTAGGTGTAGATCTTTCCTTCCAGAAGATCAGGGATGTGGTTGAAAGACAGCAGTAAGAAGGAGCAAAGGAGTAGCAGTAGAAAGGCTGCAGAAAGAGTCAGGAACCCAGAGGAGGGGGCAAAGGAGGTGAGGGGATTGGAGCAGAAAGAGGAGACGAAAGCAGACGACAGAACATTGCTAGAAAGCAGGAAAGAAGGTGAAAGGAGACAATTTTAGAGAAGAAAATTTTTCCGCCGCCAGCCGGATTCAACCCCGTGACCTTTGAATGAGAGGCCAACACCTTAACCACGAGGCCACGTGAGCCCCCCCCCCCCCCCCCCCCCATATACAAGTTGAAAGAGACAACTATGTTTCGAAAGGAACTCCTGCTCATCAAACTGTATGAGAAAGGCCCAAACGTACAAAAAATAATTCACCTGGTCAGTTCGTTGCTGCTCCTCACTGCGTACAAAGGGTTTAATCGGCAAGACAATCTTCTTCTGAGTCGGCCCTTCCTCAGAAGCAGAGTTTTCTGAAACACGTATCATCAAGACGTTATGTTTCAATGTTTAAGTCACAAGAACAATAGCCATTACTTGACCAATAAACATATCATCCTCCTCCGAAGGAGCCGGTCACAGGAAGACAATAAAAGAGCAGGCTTCTCACACAATCTCAAGGGGCACAACTCTGCTTAGAAAAATGAGCATCCTGGTCACCTCCTTTGTTAATGTTTATTATTTTGTGAGATTAATGATTCATAAGTATTACAGACGTTCAAAATGAGATAAAGATTTTTTGTTTGTTTGCCGTACATGATGAATAAAATGTGCGTTCACACTTGTAGGTAGTGTGTGTAGTTTGGGGTTGAAGTGTTTAGCAATATTTTCCTAAGCAGAAATCCACTATAACTATTTATAAAAACAGATATAAAGTCAAATAAACTTGCAAGTAAAAAACAAGTAGAATATGCGGTACACAAATCTCAAGGGGCACAACTCTGCTTAGAAAAATGAACATCCTGGTCACCTCTTTTGTTAATTATTTTGTGAGATTGAATATGATTCATAAGTATTACAGACGTTCAAAATGAGATAAAGATGTATTTTTTTTTGCTGTACATGATGAATAAATGTGCGTTCACACTTGTAGGTAGTGTGTATAGTTAGGGGTTGAAGTGTGTAGCAATACTTTCCTATGCAGAAATCCACTATAACTATAGATAAAAACAAGATATAAAGCCAAATAAACTTGCAAGTAAAAAGCAAGTAGAGTATATATGCGGAATATGTACTAATACTAGTTTAGCTTTCGTAAGAGTTTTACGGCACTTGCAACACAATAAGGTCATCAAAAATTTGATGTGTTACAAGGGAGTAACATACTCAAAAAAGGAGAGATATATGTTATGGTAGCGTCAATTGCCACCAAGTGACGCGGTGGCAATTGACAAAAATTGACTTTTTGTCAATTGCCACCGAGTGAAGCGGTGTCAAGTCTGAAAACAACACTATCTTAAGCATTATACATAATGTGTGTCTAATGGGCCAATTTGTTCTCAACTAATTTCATTGGACGAGCATCTAGTCTAGAGCTACGGTACCAACTTGGCGTGTTTTCAATGAGACGTAGGCCTAGATCTAGGCTAGCCTTAGCCTACACTTCGGTGTAGAACCAACACAGGCAATTCTAGAAGTAGAAGGTCACAAACGCTCACAAATTCAAGCAGAACTTCACGTTATATCGGGGAACATAAATCGGGGGACGGGGGTCAGGAAAACACACACACACACACACACACGGACAGAGAGGCGAACGCACAACACCAAGCACTCGAGCACAATAAGCTAGATCTACCCACCGACGCAAAAGAGCTCCAATTTACTCGGTGGCAATTGACAAAAAGTCAATTTTTGTCAATTGCCACTGCGTCACTCGGTGGCAATTGACACTACCATATATTAGGCCGATAGATGTTTGATAGGAAAGAAGGAGCAAACCAAACCAGAATACAGGGTACTAGGTGTGCTGTATGAAGAACATTTTATATATAATGTAGCCATGACAATGAAAAATTAATTTTTCATCCAAATTGCTTTAAAATGGGCTTTTAAATGAAAATAGAGTAAATTCTAAGAACTATGGTTTTTAAATTTAAAAAATCCATTGACAAATAAAAAGGTTATTGGGATTTTTGTTTGCAAAATGTTGGAGGACCTTCATATAGGAAAAAATCGCCAAAATGTGGGACATGTTTTGATGTATTCTGAGGAAAAACTGTTCATAAGTCAGTAATGAATTGGAGCATATGAATGAAAGTTGGCATCTCCATGTGATTTTTAGTGCAGAATCTAGTTCTGCTATCACTTTTTCGATGTCTTCATTATGACTTTGGATCTTAAAGACTGATATTTGCGTGAAATTTGTTGAATTGCGTGACATCGTTTTTACCGCGACGCGATCACCCCTTCTAATTTAACTCAGTAAAGCGCTATCGGGAAAACCCGCGATGTAGTTATCGGTGACCTATTTGGTTATAGGCAGCCAATCACATGCCGCCTAGCGATCACGAGCCTCTTGCATGCCGGCACCTCGCGTTTGGAATGCGCGATCAACTTTCCAGATCTAGTGTTTTATCAATGGATGGGTGGTAATTTTAAGTTGGTACGGAAAATCTACTAAACGCAGAGATCTGAAATTTTAGAGCAATAAAGAAGACATGTGGGGCACTTGTGTGGTCGGCGATCAACCCGCAGCTCCGCTTAGTTTTTGAACCGCAGAGGAAATTCGCACAAACACGGCAATATCTCCGGTTCTAGTAATCGTTCGGGATTGTACGCTGGCATGTCGTTAGTTTAACCTTTCCTCTGGTTGGTTGCCCAGTTTCATTTATTTTCATCCAGGAGTTTTCCCGTAACTATACTTAAAAGAGAGTCACTTCTGATTCCGAGCGGCCCAAAAATTACCCCTCGCGCGGAGGCCGATTTCCGGCCCAAGGCGCAGCGGGCAATTGGCATTGCTAATACAATGTACTCAGTATATCATGATAGAAATAACCAGCCTTTACACCATAGCATAGTCATGCAGAGCAGTTGCACCAATCAGTAACACTAGATCTAGATCTAGTTTTTAAAAAACCAGCAAAACAAATGAGATGGTCAAAAGTGTATTCTATTTTATTTGTACCTCCGTTTGAGCGCTCCTCTAAAATCTGCTCCCTCACTTTCCTCTTGTGGCCGGCCCCGCCGATGTGAGCAGAATACTGGTCAGCCGAGTTCAGCTGCTTCCGGCACACGGCGCAAAATGGCTTGTTCTCGTTCTGCATGGTCAAAAAGGTCTGAAAGGAGAAGAAACATTCTACGTGTGATGCCTATTACAGTTTGGATACACATGGATAGTTCAGCACAACAACCACACACACACAGAAATCTCAACTTTAATTGTTCATTCTGAAGAACCAAATTAATTAATTAAAATAAGGAGACAAGGTTCAGGGTTGTTAGATCTAGATCTAGATCTGGATTTAGGGGTACCGAAACGCCAATTTAGGTCTCTTCTATTGCGTTTGTTAGGGGTGGTCGCTTGTCATGGAAGTCCTTCTTAACCCTGGAAGCGCGCAGGCCCTATATAAAGGGCGTGAGCCGGGCTACCCGGTAAGTGCGCAGGCCCTATATATAGGGCATAAAGACGCTGACCCTTTTCAATGGAAAATTCCAGTGTTCCTTATATGGAAAATGACGTAGTCAATTACAGGCCAAAGTTATAAATAGTGACCAATGACTTTGCAAGTTATCTTGACCTCGTAGAACGTCTCTTAGCCGAGATATCGATCGATAAAGTGTCGCGGTCCCGCTGAGTGACTACACGCTATGTGTTATCACTTGTTTCGCCGTGCTGATGCACTAATTGTTGAGTCTATCACGTTCTCGGCTTTGTTTGTATTTATTTGATCGCTGATCATTCTTGAATGGCTCATTCTATCAGCTTTTAAAGAAAATATATGCTTTTATATGCTTTTTATCATCCGTTGAGCCGTAAATGGTCATTTTTCAGTAGCAGGTATACATTTCGGGTATCTC
>NW_004798752.1:78403-79996 GCF_000002075.1 Aplysia californica | reverse complement strand
AATAGAGCCAACAAAAATGTCGCAGTTCATTTGGACAAGGACCCTCAGTATGCACGGGGGAATACGAGCCTGGTCTTGGTGAGCACATCAGTCACAACCCAAGAATTATAAACTTCTATCTGCTCGGTACCTAGTTTGGAAAAATTTGACGATAAAAATTCTGAACCTCACAACTTGTCAAGCTTTTCCGAGTGCAATTCTTAGAATATCTTGATAACGACTTCTTAAAAATCGGACGATTTTGGTGGAGCAGATAGAACGCTTGGTTTCTGACCTCGTGGTTTTAGTAACTCAAAGACGCCAAAACTGTGACATAGAACTTTGTCATTCTAAGGTAGCACAGTCTCAAATATTTAACATCATTCTTGTCCTGTGAAAACCAAATTGTAGTACGACAAGGTGGAATCAAGCGCTCGTCAATTTTTTGGGGGGAACATGGAGTAATTGGTGTTAACATACAGCTTGTCCATTTTTCTTGTTTTTGAGGAAAAAACTGTTTTGAATTAATAGAAGTCAAGATGTATGTGATTGAAGGGGGTAGGGGGTCACCTGGTGTCAGAAGTAACAATAGCAAGAAAATGGCCACCAAAGTTTGGTGAATTCCAAAGTGTGAATGTCCTTGGGGCCTAAAATTTACACATTCTATGCCTTTGATCAACATTGTTGTTGTTGTTACTGTTACTGTTGCTGCTGTTGTTTGGGGAGTGTGTGTGCGTGTGTGTAAGGGGGGGGGGGGATAGATGAATCGATGAACAATCGTATGATTTCGTGAAGTAAAAAATACGATTACTTTGTTATGTTGTTTCATATTTTGAAGGCGAGTTTGACATTTTAAGAACTTTTCGCTTTCAATAGTAGTTATGGTCTTGTGATGAGAAAAATACGACGCTGTCTTGTGTGTGTGTACATGTGAGTGTCTCTCTCTCTCTCTCTCTCTCTCTCTCTCTCTCTCTCTGTGTGTGTATGTGTTTGTGTGTGTGTCTGTGTGTGTGTGTGTGTGTGTGTGTGTGTATGTAGCACCTGGTCAGAGTGGTTAAACATTGTCCGCGGAATACATGCTAGGGGTAATACCCACTCTTGTTGATTGGACTCAATTGTTCGAATTCTGTCTACCGTCTTTGTTACACATGCGTCCCTCTTGTTGACCCTGTCGTGGTCTTTTGTTAGATCTGAGGGCAAAAATTAGGTTGTATAGGGTCGGCTATTGTGAGATCGTTTTTTCCCCTGGAGACAAGTTGGTGATTATTCTGCTTCAGGTCAGCAATAACCAAAGATAAATCACAGATATTATCCTGTCTGTCTGTCTGTCTGTCTGTCTGTCTGTCTGTCTGTCTGTCTGTCTGTCTGTCTGTCTGTCTGTCTGTCTGTCTGTCTGCTGCCTATCTACCTATATCTCTATCTATCGATGCAACATCTCTCAAACTTCACCCCCACCAATATTTTTGCCAGCTCTTCTTATCCATCGTCTTCTCTCCTTCACTCTAAAAGTTTATTTATTTATTTTCCCTCTCCCACCCCCACTCCCTTGGAGACACAAGTCGATCCCCTTCTGACCTCTCACTCTGATTTAAAACACACGCACACACACACACA